>NW_026855964.1:0-205366 GCF_026571515.1 Ruditapes philippinarum | reverse complement strand
ATTTTTCCCCCAAAAATTGAATTGAACATGACACATCAAGTGTTTTCTTCCCCTTTTACAAAAATACCAATTATTTCTTCTTAAAAATTAGGGGTTTAGGGGCTGCTTCCCAGCATTATTAAAAAAAGCTGTGAACTGCTGTCATTAATTGTATGTCTGGCAGGACAAGGTCGACTTAGGCAAAGCAAGGTCAAGTGTTCCTTTTCAGATTTGTTCATACTGGATATAAGTAAAAAGGCTTCTGAGCTCTGAAAATTTGTAACTTGTAGTGTTTTTAATTAAGGGGAATTTTAAAGCTGCTGAAACAGGTTTAACATCTATATTATAACAAATTGCTAAATTTTTAAAATTAAATTGTCAATCTTTCAAATATGGGACAAAAACCATGGAAAAATTGAAAAATGATTGTAGATGGTGTGTACTAGGAATGAATAGTGGGCATTGCTCACCATTTCAGGCATACAAAGTGTGGCTTGATTATGGTGTCTGCAACTCAGGGCGGCATTGGTAAAGATGACGTGGTTGTAAAGTAAGAAAAAAGTATTTAACATTTTTATCTTTATCCCACCTCCCCCCCCACACTTCTGGAAGAAGGGGGGTCTTTGTTTTTTGAAAAATGTTGGTTTGGTCGGTCAGTAAGTGGTCTTCTCCGTCTGTAAGAACCACATGGTTTCTGCTATTATAAATTGAAAACTATAACTATCAAAGTCTTCACTTTTCAACATAAAAATGGTCCTAACTAGTAACTAACCCCTATTGATTTTGGGGGTCACCAAAGGTCAAAAGGTCAAGGTCATTTAAATATCAGAATGTTTTCCCCGCGATTTATATTGAAAACTGTAATATCACAAAGTCTACTGATTGGTCATAACTAGTGATGACCCTATGATTTTTCAAGGTCATTAGGTAAAAGGGTTCAAAGGTCACAGCAGCTTAAATGTAGAAGGTTTTTCCGCTATTACCTTGAAAAACTATTCATCACATATAGTCTTCTTTTTCCGACAATAAAGATTGGGTCTAACTAGAAGATGGACCCCTATTGATTTTAAGGTCATTAGGAAAAGAGGTCGCAAGGGTCACAATTGTCGCTTAAAATGACAGAATGGTTTTCGCTGATTATCTTGAAAACTATTCATAACAAAGTCTTCATATTTCACATACTGATTGGTCCATAAAACCTAAGCAGAAAAATTGAACCCCCCCCTATTGGGGGATTTTGGGGTCAAATGTCAAGGTCGCAATTGCCTTAAATTTGTCAGAATGGTTTCCCGCTGATTATCTTGAAAACTTTTTCATCAACAAATTCTTCATTTTCACATACTGATTGGTCATATGTAAGTAGATGACCCTATTGGGTATTTTTTGGGTCACTAGGTCAAAGGTCAAAGGTCACAGCAGCCTTAAAAGTAAAGTTAAATAGTAGAAAGAGCTAGAAGGGGGGCATATGTGTCGTTCGACATTTCTTGTAATATGATTTTTCTCTATTTTATAGAGTAACCTATCTAATAGTTTTTTGGATGAAGGTCCATGTTCATAGTTTGACCTTGATAATTTTGAGCCTGGAAAAAAGTTTAATAATTTAAGAACCCTCATCATTCAAGTATTTAAGAACAATTGCCCTAAAATAGATCACCAATCATGTTTAAGGAGTCAATGGTCAAGGTCAGTGGGTCTTTAAATGTGATAAAAAAATATATCTGTGAAAAATTATCATTTTATATGCCCTAAAGAATTTCGGGCATATTATGTTTTACCCTGTGTTGTCCGTTCATGCCGTCCGTTAGCAATTTGGTCTCCGGAGCATAACTTAAGTTCCATTTGGTCACAAGATTAATAGTTCATAGGATGATTGTTCATTATTAGGTAGAAGACCCCTATTGATTTTAGGGTCACAAGGTCAAAGGTCAAGGTCAATGTTACCTTAAAACTGAAAACAGTTTCCGGAACATAACTTAAGTGGCCATTTGGCCCACAGTGTTCAAACTTCAATAGGATGATTGTCCATATTAGGTAGAAGACCCCTATTGATTTTGGGGTCACAAGGTCAAGCTCACTATTACTTTAGAACTGAAAATAGTTTCTGGGGCATAACTTAAGTTCCATCTGGCCCACATTTCAAACTTCGTAGGATGATTGTCCATATTGGGTGGAAGAATCCTATTGATTTTGAGGTCACAAGGTCAAAGGTCATGGTCACTATTACTTTAAAACTGAAAACAGTTTCCTGAACATAACTTGAGTTCCATTTGGCCCACAGTGTTCAAACTTAATAGTATTATTGTCCATATTGGGTCAAAGACCCCTATTGATTTTGGGGTCACCAGGTCAAAGGTCAAGGTAACTTTAAATATCAGAATGGTTTCCGCTGATTATCTTGAAAACTGTATATCACAAAGTCATACTGATTGGTCATAACTAGTAGATGACCCTATTGATTTTCAGGTCATTAGGTAAAAGGTCAAGGTCACAGCAGCCTTAAATGTCAGAATGGTTTCCGCTGATTACCTTGAAAACTATTCATCACATAGTCTTCATTTTTCACATATTGATTGGTCATAACTAGAAGATGACCCCTATTGATTTTAAGATCATTAGGTCAAAGGTCAAGGTCACAATTGCCTTAAATGACAGAATGGTTTTCGCTGATTATCTTGAAAACTATTCATCACAAAGTCTTCATATTTCACATACTGATTGGTCATAACTAGCAGATGACCCCTATTGATTTTGGGGTCAAATGTCAAGGTCGCAATTGCCTTAAATGTCAGAATGGTTTCCGCTGATTATCTTGAAAACTTTTCATCACAAATTCTTCATATTTCACATACTGATTGGTCATATGTAGTAGATGACCCTATTGATTTTTTTGGTCACTAGGTCAAAGGTCAAGGTCACAGCAGCCTTAAAAGTATAAGTTAAATAGTAGAAAGAGCTAGAAGGGGGGCATATGTGTCGTTCGACATTTCTTGTAATATGATTTTTCTCTATTTTATAGAGTAACCTATCTAATAGTTTTTGGAATGAAGGTCCATGTTCATAGTTTGACCTTGATAATTTGAGCCTGGAAAAAGTTTAATAATTAAGACCCTCATCATTCAAGTATTTAAGAACAATTGCCCTAAAATAGATCACCAATCATGTTTAAGGAGTCAATGGTCAAGGTCAGTGGGGTCTTTAATGTGATAAAAATATATCTGTGAAAAATTATCATTTTTATATGCCCTAAAGAATTTCGGGCATATTATGTTTTACCCTGTGGTGTCCGTTCGTCCGTCCGTTAGCAATTTGGTCTCCGGAGCATAACTTAAGTTCCATTTGGTCCACAAGATTAATAGTTCATAGGATGATTGTTCATATTAGGTAGAAGACCCCTATTGATTTTAGGGTCACAAGGTCAAAGGTCAAGGTCAATGTTACCTTAAAACTGAAAACAGTTTCCGGAACATAACTTAAGTGCCATTTGGCCCACAGTGTTCAAACTTCATAGGATGATTGTCCATATTAGCTAGAAGACCCCTATTGATTTTGGGGTCACAAGGTCAAGCTCACTATTACTTTAGAACTGAAAATAGTTTCTGGGGCATAACTTAAGTTCCATCTGGCCCACATTGTTCAAACTTCGTAGGATGATTGTCCATATTGGGTGGAAGAATCCTATTGATTTTGAGGTCACAAGGTCAAAGGTCATGGTCACTATTACCTTAAAACTGAAAACAGTTTCCTGAACATAACTTGAGTTCCATTTGGCCCACAGTGTTCAAACTTCATAGTATTATTGTCCATATTGGGTCAAAGACCCCTATTGATTTTGGGTCACAAGGTCAAAGTTTAAGGTCACTATTACCTTAACAGTTCCGGAGTATAACATACCGGTAAGTAAGTTCCATTTAGCCCACAATATTCAAACTTCATAGGAGGATTGTTATTTAAAGGAGGTAATACTTTATTTAATTCCCATTCATCTTTACTAAAAAAAAAATCACTTTCGGGCATATAATGCTCTGCCTAGTGGTGCTCTTGTTATTTCATTTCATTACCTCCTTGAAATGCCAAAGGGTGGCATTACACTGATTGGCAGAAGGTTAAGGCCACCTAGAATGCCAAAGAGACTTTTTCTGGAAAAAAAAAATGGGTAATCGGGGCCTCAGCAAAAACTTCATTTTGTGCTGTTGATATAGGTCAGTTCTTTGAAAACTGAAAT
Organism: Ruditapes philippinarum; assembly: GCF_026571515.1. Lineage (NCBI taxonomy): Eukaryota > Metazoa > Mollusca > Bivalvia > Venerida > Veneridae > Ruditapes > Ruditapes philippinarum. The sequence goes on along the minus strand of NW_026855964.1, from coordinate 201,165 downwards.
GATTTTGGTGTTAGTTTGTTTATGTACTTTTTAATATTTTATGCAAGATTGAAAATAAGTATAAAACATTTTGTATGTAATAAAACAGAAACAGACTAATTTATTTTCACTAGAACTACATGTATTTTTTGTTGTTGTCAATTGTTAGAAAGAGATTGAAATCTCAAATGATGATGAAGAGCTAGAAAATGTAGAGAGATGAAAGGAAGGTTGCTTTTAGATTTAGACAGGCATTAGACTAACATAGCCTTTAATATTTTGCAGCAAACAAGGAAAGGGTTCTTCAGCCATCTCCCTATTTGTGGCTGTCAACAGTGGTCGGCGATGGCAGGCATTTAACATGGTTAGATACAGCGAATAGTGCCAAACATTTTCTGAGGAAGAGAAAGTACATAGGCAAAACATTTTATACGCAGACATACTTTGAGAGGGAACTGTTTATGCATTATTCAGGCCAGAATCTGAAGAAGGCTAGAAGCCTTGGTGTTTGCGTAGGAGAATGTAGACGTCATCTTTTCCAACCATTTTGTGAGACAGAAATGGAGGCTTCAAATAAAGGGGCTAAGAGCGGACATTGAAGGAAAAGTATAAAGTTTGTTGCACGTACATATTGTATTGTTGATATGCCATGACTGTGATAGACATTATTGTTGTTTGAGATTGATTCTGATTGTTTTTGATCGGCTTGGTCTGAGGCTCTGTCTGGAAAAAAAAAAAAACGAAAAAAAAAAAGAAAGATGTAAATAACAGATTTGTTTTGTATTTGTCATTTTTGCTCGACGTTTTTTGAAAAAAAGTAGAGGTATTGTTATAGACATGTTGGTGTTGCCATTGACGTTGCCGTCCGCAAACTTGTATATTGATCATAACTTTTTAAGTTCTTGGTGTATTGTCTTCATACTTGGCAACAATAGTTCTCGGACCAATATCTTTTAGTAGACTAGACTACCCTTGACCTTCATGTATAAATGACCTTGACCTTCAAGGTTAAATGTCTAAATTTTGCTTGTTTTTGGCTGATTTTTGCTATTAGTGGCTATAACTTTTATACTTTTATATGGATTGCCTTCAAACTTAAACATAATAATCTTTTAGGTTTGACCTTTAAGTTGACCTTCACTCATAAATGACCTTGACTTTGAAGGTCAAATCATTGAAATTTTCAATTTTTTGCTGTTACTTAGGCTATAACTTTGTTATTATTGAATGGATTGTCTTCGTATTGTAACAGATCATTCTTTAGGATAAGGCCTTGATGTATATCAAACTCAAATTGACCTTGGCTCTTTTATGACCTTGACCTTGAAGGTTAAATCATTGTATTTTCACTGATTTTGCTATAATTGACTATAACTTTGTAACTAATTGATTATCCTTATACTCTGAATTTTGAACAAGATCTTTTATAAGGTTGAACTGACCTTGACCTTGAGCTTTAAATGACCTTTACTGTCAAGGTCAAATTATTAAATTTTGGTTAAATTGTCATTATTTTGTTATTTATGTAAGGTTTTGATTTAAACTTGGACAAAACAAGACTTTCTACCAAACAAACATAAATGACCTTGACTGTCAAGGTCAAATTAATGAAATTTTCTTCTTTTTTTTGTTATTGGCTATTATACCTATAACTTTGGTATTTATCAATGGATTGCCTTCATATCAAGACACAACATCTTTAAGGTCCAGTCCTACATGTACATTACACTCAAATTGCCCTTGGATCATGAATGACCTTGACCTTAAAGGTCAAATTGTTTTATTTTCACTGATTATTGATATGTGACTGTAACTTTGTAATTAAAATCAGTGGATTTTGTTTCTTACTTGAACAAAACAACCTTTTGGACAAGATATTTCTAAAGGCCGAACTGACCTTCAGATCTTAAGCTCTAAATGACTGTCAATGTCAAAGTATTGAATTTTGGTTATGTTGTCATAATTTTGTTATGTATGGATTTGATTCATATGTTGAGAAAACATATATTTTCTTAACATTGTCATTTATTTATGGAAAGGATTTATACTTCAGGACAAAACAACAAGTGTTACTTAGACTGATCTATTAGAGTTTAAAAAAGGAAAAACTTATTTCTTTCTTTTAATTTAATGATTTGTTTCAACCGTTTATTTGCTTTTAGAAAAAGAAAAAAGTCGAGGGTTGCTCCGACACGGTGGTGGCTCTTGTTGTATCACTGATACCTTAAGAGATCACTTTTAGACTGTCTGTCACAGAACTTGTCTTGAGGATCTTTCTGGACTTTTCTATGCTAACAAGATTATTGTGTCGGATTTCTTTGTCAATTCTACATATAGATATTTAAAACTGAAGGAATCTAATGTTCATTTTACGAAACATTTTTGGTTGGAAAATTCATATTATGAAAACAAGAACATTTTCATTGCTTCAAACTTATGGACGCTCCATTGACTAAAGATACTATTATTGGGTAATTTTTGACTCGTTTGCCCATTTCATAAAAAAAATTTGAGGGGGTTAAAGATGACAGCTTGAGAAAAGTAATACTATTCATAATCACCTATGGTACATCAAAATTAAGAAAACCCCCAAACGGTTTCTGAAAACATGCCAGTACAGCTGAGCTTAAGTTTTCATGGCTATGACCAAGCGGTACTGAACACAATTCGAAGATAGCATAAGTCCTCATTCTTATTGTTTGAAAGAGATATAATTATACAATAATGTATAATAAATTTTGCCAATGTATCGTAGTAAATTGTAATAAATTGCAATTTTGACATATTTACGTAACATTATGAAAAGATGGTAGGGAACACGCTGTTTTTAGCTCACCTGAGCATATGCTCAGGGTGAGCTATTAGGATCACTCTTCGACCGTCGTCTGTCGTCCGTCGTACGTCGTACGTTGTCCGTTCACACTTTTCAAACGACATCTCCTCTGAAACCATAAGGCAGATCATAATGAAACTTCACAGGGATGTTCCTTGTGTGAAGCCTTAACAAAGTTGTTCAAAGAATTCCATTCCATGCAGAACTCTGGTTGCCATGGCAACCAAAAGAAAAAACTTTAAACATCTTCTTCTAAAAAACCCAAAGAGCTAGAGCTTAGATATTTGGCATGAAACATCTTCTAGTGAGTGTCTACCAAGATTGTTCAAATAAAAGCCCTGGGGTCAAAATTGGTCCCGCCCCAGGGGGTCATTGATTTTCCCTATATGCATATAGTAAAAACTTAAAAAATCTTCTTTTAAAGAACCCAAAGAGCTAGAGCTAAGATATTAAGCATGAAAAATCTTCTAATGAGTGTCTACCAAGATTGTTCAAATAAAAGCCCTGGGGTCAAAATTGGCCCCGCCCCAGGGGGTCATTGATTTTCCCTATATGCATATAGTAAAAACTTAAAAAAACTTCTTCTGAAAAACCCAAAAAGCTAGAGCTTAAATATTTGGCATGAAACATGTTCTTATGAGTGTCTACCAAGTTTGTTCAAATAAAAGCCCTGGGGTCAAAATTGGCCCCGCCCCTGGGGGTCATTGATTTTCCCTATATGCATATAGTAAAAACTTTAAAAAATCTTCTTTTAAAGAACCCAAAGAGCTAGAGCTAAGATATTAAGCATGAAACATCTTCTAATGAGTGTCTACCAAGATTGTTCAAATAAAAGCCCTGGGGTCAAAATTGGCCCCGCCCCAGGGGGTCATTAATTTTCCCTATATGCATATAGTAAAAACTTAAAAAATCTTCTTCTAAAAAACCCAAAGAGCTAGAGCTTAGATATTTGGCATAAAACATGTTCTAATGGATGTCTACCAAGTTTGTTCAAATAAAAGCCCTGGGGTCAAAATTGGTCGGGCCCGGGCTGACATTGATTAATTTCCTTATATGTGTATAGCAAAAACTTAAAAGTCTTCTTTGAAAAAACCGGAATAGCTAGAGTTTAGATATTAAGCATGAAACATTTTCTAGTAAGTGTCTACAAAGATTGTTCAAATAAAAGCCCTTGGGTCAAAACTGGGCCTGCCCCAGGTGTGTCATTGTTTTTAACTATATGTGTAAAGAAAAAAACTTGACCAGCTAGACCTTAGATGTTAAGCATGAAATATCTTCTAATGGGTGTCTACCAAGATTATTCAAATAAAAGCCCTGGGGTTTAAACTTGCCCTGCTCCGAGGGGCCTATATACAGGTGAGCGACTTCAGGGCCATCATGGCCCTCTTGTTTGCTGTTGTTTTCCAATACATGTAGTTCGAAAATAATTTGAAAATTGAATCATACTTCTTTGTCAAATGTACAGTTATATAAGGAATTCAGGTAGACAGACGTTTAACTAGACATTTCACTCCCATTTTATACCAAAATTATTTTGATACGTATGATATACTACAATAGACCTTAATTTAACTAAAAAATGAAATTTTGTATGTCATTATTGTTAAAGTTTTATTTTTTACTTGATTAGAGAGATCTTTGATCTGATATCTTTTCAAATATTTATTCTTATTTAGGGAAGGATATCATATATGACCGGATATAATTGTATGAAAGTTGCAGTTCTTTAAAGATGTTAATGATAATAATTTATAAGTGATTATCTTTGCATTAAGTATATTTTTATATCAATAAGTAAAATAAAATCTGTAGATAATCTTGCATAATGTATTAAATATGATTATCTGATTAAATATTATTTTATTTTTGTTATAATTTATAACCAAAACTTATGGAGGAGTTTCTGTTACCATGACTTTGGTTTTAATTGGCTGAACATTGTCTAAAAATATTTCAATTGGTCCGATAAACAACTAATTAATAACTGTTGATGCTAAAGTGCAATGTTTATACAACTAATTTCAAAATAGTGATGTCAAACTGTTAATTGGTGGTCTCAGTGTTTATACAACTAATTAGGTGATGAGATTACTGTTAACACCACAATTACCTAAGTTTGTTTAATGGCTACTGTAAAGAAATAATTTAAAAGAATAATTAATTTTATGCACATTTTCTGCATTTCATTGATAGATATATTCACAAAAAAAAAACTAATAAATATATTTTATATATTGATATTATTTAAAAACTGTACTGGTAGTGGTTTCAATATTCAAACTAGTACTTACAATGTGTCTTTGTTGTTCATGAACATTTTCATTTTGTTATTCTATTATCTTTCTTGATTTATTATAAATAGAATTTTCTCATGTTACTCTTATAATAAAAACGATATTTCAGACATTTGTCTTTCATTTATACCTCTTATCATTCAACCCATATTTAAATGAGTATGAATGATAATCTTCTAATAATTCATCATAATTTTGTCCTCATTAAAACCAACATTTTTACTCCTAATAATTAACAGGAATTCTTCAAAACACTGTTTAAACGGAACAAAATTCACTTTTCTGAGCTGATACTATACTGTATCTATAGTGATCATAATTATTTACACATTCTGTTATATTTCAGAAAAATTATACTTTTATAATCATTCTTCAAATTCATAAATTCTTCTTAACAATACTCTCAAATTCAACAAAATGAATCATTAAATTGAATTTCCCCTTCATAATGAAAATAAATTTTCTTAATAAAAACATCTAAAAAATGGGAGTGAAACGTCCATACAATTAACAAAATGGGAGTGAAACGTCTAGGTGTGAACCGTCTTTGGAGTGAAACGTCTCAATAGTCAATAGTGAAATGTCTTGGGAGTGAAACGTCTGACATTCAGGAATTCAGACCCCCTTCTGCAAGGTCTCTGTGTACTTGCTTGTGAGGCTTACATACATACATACATAGAAAATATGACCCTAAGAGGTAAATGTTTAGATGATGTACACGAAATCGAGTCATTTTTTTGTTCAATCTTGAGATTTTTTGAACGACAACAACAACATTTTCACTGATGTTTCCGAAGCGGTCATTTTTAAGCCGCTCAATTAAATATTCTATGAAATTGGGAAACAAGTTCAAAATTATATGACAGTATGCCTAGTCAATGGAAAGTAATTCTATAGCATTAAAATTGTCTTCTTTTTTTGCGTAAAATAAATATATACTGAACCAAAAAAGAAACTTTCGCAAAGTATGTGCCAGTTGTTCAAGGGTACCACTTAGATGTACACACTTATATACATGTAGTAGCTTGTAAAACTCGTTTTGTTTGCAAAATCGGTTAATCCCCGTATAAAAGCCCAATATGTTTATTCAACGTTAAAATCGAGTTTCAAAAGGATTGAAAAACTGTACTAACATATCTACATTCAAACTTGGAGAAAGTTTCTTTTTTGTTTCAGTATACTACCTACCTGTTGTAATCTCTGCCATCACTGCAGCATATCTGTCCTGTGACAATGGTGGCGGTTATACGGTATGTTACAACACACTTTAAGTGCGTTAATAAATTATAGAAGATATTTTAAGTTTTTTTTTTTTATAAATACAGTATTTAGGCGTCGGTGTCAGCGTCCCTCTGGTGTAAGCTGGAGCTCCATAACTACTGAAGGGAATGGATTGAAACTTCACACACTTGTTCTCTGTGATTATCTAACATGATTGGCACAAGTCCCAAAACTCTGATTTGCTTTTTTTGCATAATTATGCCCCTTTTTCGACTTAGAAATTCTTGGTTAAGTTTTTGCGTGTAAGCAAGTATCTCCTAACTACTGAAGGGAATGGATTGAAACTTCACACACTTTCTAACATGATTGGCACAAGTCCCATAAGTAACAAGTCCCATAACTCTGATGCTTTTTTCCATAATTATGCCCTTTTTTCGACTTATAAATTCTTGGAAAAGTTTTTGCGTGTAAGCTGGTATCTCCATAACTACTGAAGAGTTTGTGCCTTTTATGGAACAATATTATGCATTCATAATAATAAAGCAGTGATTAACTCGGTAAAACACCTTAATAACAAGCCTTTGTACCTTTTCGGACAATTTTATGTATTCATAAAGGTAAACATTATTTTACTCAATGAAACAAACTTTTGACTACTTTTCGAATAGACTCGAGCGTTATTGTCCTCCGGCAGTTCTTGTTTGACATTACTTTTTAAGTTTTTGTTTTACTGGCTGAATTAAGAAGAAAGTTAAGTCCAGCAAGACACCAGTGGAAATACGGAAAATATGTTTCACCACAGTGAAAAATAAATTTGAACTGATAATACGGAAAATGAATATACTATATTTCATCAATATTTCTCAACATTTCATTTTTAGCTCGACTATTCACAGAATAATTCACGTCCCTGTGGTTAAGTTTTTGTGTGTAAGCTGGTATCTCCATAACTACTGAAGGGAATGGATTGAAATTTCACACACTTGTTCTCTGTGATTATCTAACATGATTGGCACAAGTCCCATAACTCTTATTTGCTTTTTTGCATAATTATGCCCCTTCTTCGATTTAGAAATTCTTGGTTAAGTTTTTACGTGTAAGCTGGCACAAGTCCCATAACTCTGATTTTTTTTCATAATTATGCCCCTTTTGGGCTTAGAAATTCTAGGAAAATTTTTTGCATGTAAGCTGGTATCTCAACAACCTCTGAGGGGTTTGTGCCTTTTTTGGAACAATTTCATGCATTCATATTAATAAAGCAGTGATTAACTCGATAAAACATCTTAATAATAAGCCTTTGTACCTTTTCGGACAATTTTATGTATTCATATAGGTAATAATTATTCATATAGGTAAGCTTTATTATACTCAATGAAACACCCTTGTGACAATTTTTCGAATAGTCGAGCTTTACTGTCCTCCGCTTTACTGTCCTCCGACAGTTCTGTGTTTAAGTCATAGGGACTGGACGTGGAGGATGTCAACACACTACCGTGCCTTGTTTCCTTTTTAAGTTCTTAGTTTCATACAGGGATTTATTACATGCTTTCCGGTGGTTTATAGAAATATATCAGTGATATAAAACTGGTAATTTCACTGTTTGAAACAGTGAAATTACCACTTTGATAATTTCACTGTTTTGAATTTAAGCCCCTTACGTTGTTTAGTGAAATACCAGCGTGCACAGTACTGGGAACCAACTTGATGATGCGACGTCGTAAATGACGTCACGTTGTATTATTATTTGGCGCGCTTTTCATTCAGTATTAGGTTTAATGTCTTTTTAAAACGTTTCTTTGCATATAATAAAAAGAAAATTTGTTTAGTTTAGTGTAATATCGAAATATATTTCACCTTGTGAACACCAAAAGTTCATATTTCACTCGTGGCTGCGCCACTCGTGAAATATACCTTTTGGTGCTCACTCGGTGAAATATATTCCGATCTTACACTGAACTAAACAAATATCCTCTATGTAATAATATACCACGTGTGAATAAAAATAATAACTTGTCAGTTCATTAACAAATATTTATTTGCACCGGCTTAACAAAATTTGAACATAAAAAAAACAAGTGTTATAATCTTAATCAATTAAACATTATAGTAAAATGAAACATTATGTACATATTAAACATACATTTATAAATAAACAAAACTTATGGAATAAATAAGAATAATTCAATGTAGGAATGTATTTGTAAACAACAAAATCAACAACCATATAATATTATACTGAAAATGGTTCCGTGATTTTAGTCAAATTCTTATGTCAAAAGAAATATCTAAATCGTTTGGAATGTTAATCGTTTGACATACATGTACATACATATATGTAAAGATACATTAATGTACATGTATATGAGAAGAGCGGGAGATTAATCATGTAATTAATGATGTTATTAAATGTACATGTATATAATAAAACACATAAACAGTAATGGAATTTTAATTTATAGTTTACATGTAAACTTCGCGGAACTTTAAAAATATGTTCGAGTTTACATGGAACTTCAGTTATTACGTCGTAAGTTTGTATACTTGTAACTCCAGGGAACTTCAGAAAAATAATTTGGGACTTAATTGTATCTTGCGGAACTGCAGTAAATTTATACATTTTGAGTTTATTTGTTGCTTAAATAAAGTGTGAGTTTGTTTGTAACTTCAGGGAACTTCAATTAATATACTGAAAATGTTCCTGTAATTTGACGGAACTTGTATAGTTTTAATGTAAATTCACGTGTTTCTTAACTTTGCGGAACTGTTGAATTATTACATACGTCGTGAGTGTACTTGTAACTTTGCAGAACTTCAGTTTCAATTTTGACTCCACCCCCCACTGTCACATTTATAATTCATATTTGCTTTTAAGAAATACGAAGTATGTTTAGCTGATATAGCACCATATTTCATGGGTAAAATTAAATAAAAGTGTGTTTTCGCTTAAAACTTTTTTGAAACTTCAGTTAATACGATGTGAGTTTTCCTGCAATTCTGTACGTTGATCTTAAGTAAACTAAACACAGTTTGAGCTTAAAAAATTTGGAAGTGCGCGAAACTTCAGATGAATTACGTATGCGGAACTATGTGGAACTGCAATAAATATGTTGTGCATTTACTTCATACTTGCAACGTCGCAATCCATATTTACACAGCCGATGGTTGTACATGTGAAATTCATAATTATGCAGACATATGACGTCAGAAGTAAATGGATGTTCGATGTATTGTATATGTTTCATTTAAATGTTGAACTTCGGAATCCACTTTAAGTCGATCATCAGTTGACGTTTATCTGAAAATACATTATTATATAAATATATAAATAAACTTCAACAAAAATCTTTACATTTGATCAATTAGGGAGATAATTTTTTCATATACCAAATCTAAGACAATTTTTTGTTATTATTTTATCCAGATAAATTAATTTATCCAGATAAATTAATTTTACTTTTTCATGTTTAGTGTTAAAAAAGTAAACGTTACTTTCCGACGTGACGTGATGTGAATATGTGTTTGTCTGAAACTCTTTTTGTATTGAGTTTCCTCGCATAAAATCACGTGGTATATATAGGTACCGAGATGAAAACTAGAAGTATAATCCTTACAAAAGCTAAAAAGAACACAGGAAAATTACATTCAACTTCGCAAGATTTGACTAATTTTACCTGGATCTATTTCTAAATCTCGTCTGGTAGGACGTATTGGACCTTTCCGTAATGGAATGGGGTTTAATGTAACTGGACCACCCGTTACAACTTCATCTGAAAAAGAGAATATAGGATAGGTAGGAACGTTATTTTGCCATACACATATAACATATTTTTTATTACGTTTGGTAACCGGCAAAGTAATTTGTGTCTGAGGACAGTTAAAACCTACCTATAGTTAAGTATACGTCCTTTTTTTCTTTTAAAACCACTCTAAACATCAAGTTGATAACAAGCTTCGTATAAGACGTTTAACTTTGTTAAATAAAAAGCTTAACACTATGATTTACCAAGGTGACAACACTAAGCTTAACCAAAGGTGCCACACTACATGTATGTTTTACCGGCCAATGTTTTAGCAGCATTTATCAGTAACCATTTTAATAGCACATAATTATAATTGAATTCATATAAAACATACAATATCAGGTTTTTTTTCGATGATAGAACAGAACAGAACAGATTTTATTACACATAAACTGTACAGTTTCTAGTGTTTAACAATGAATAATACATATTATATAATATTGAACGATACATATAGGATGAAAAGTGAATGAAATTATTATATATAACACAATAATGGATGAACTTATATTTTCTTAAGAAACAACATGCATACATTATATAATGAAAATCAAAAAAGCAACATGTAATTGCATATTTAAGAACAAAGAAAAAACACATGTACTTGCATTATGTGATAATGTGTGAATTCAACAGATACTTAAAATGGAAAGTATGAACTATAATATAATACATAAACAGTTCAAAAAGGGAATCATTAAAATGTGCATATAATATTATTGTAAATGAATTACCATACTTCAAGAAGTTAAATTGGCACATTTGAAAGAATTTGATTTCTAATTTTAAAAGCCTCGAAAATATATTTGCTAAACGTAAGTAATTCTGAAAAATTTTGACTATTTAAAAGGTTTACAAATTTAAACATACTTGGTTTTTGTCTGTAAAATTTCTTTATATATTTTTGACGAATTACATTGTATTGTGGACAAACAAAAACAAAATGGTATTCATCTTCGATTATGTTTAAGTTACAGATTTGACAATAACGTTGATCTCTATCTATTTGATTATTTGCAAACCTTCCAGTTTGGATACGGAGACTATGGGCTGAAATACGTATTTTTGTAAAAGCTGTCCTAAGGTTTCTTGAAGTAATCTTATCTAAATATGGTTCAAAAGCAAAGGAATCTTTAATATTTTTATAAACTAATAGAGAACTACTTCTCTCCATAACTCCTTTACAATCCTGCACAAATTCATCAATCAAGTCTCTGCTTAAATGTTGAAATGAAATTAGCAATATTGATATTACGAAAATTGTACCATGTCTCTAAAAATCCATATCTGGCTAACATACATTTAACATTATAAAACCAATTTGGCTTATTCATTTCAGCATCAGCAATGGAACTGTCAACGATAGTTTTTATTATCAAATTTTCGCTGTTACATATTTTATAGCAATATTTAACAATACGTATATATCTATTAATATGATAACAAATTTAGCTGACAAATTTTCATTCCAATCTCCGTTTTGTTAATATTTGTTTAAATGTAATTACAATGTACCATGTTTTTGGCTTACTTAAATACATGTATATTATACTAGTTAGAAAATTAAAAAAACCTCTGTGCAGACGAAATGTTGACTCGGGAACATGTTGAATACGACGGAACGGATACCCATGCCCTAGACTTCTTGCCGATTCTGAAATATATGTATAATTCGTGCAGGGTTTAATACTCCTTGACCTGGATTTAGACATACCTTTCAATGAAGTAATCGATTTTAGGAAAAGTTATATAATGACAACTTAATGCTACCGAACGATTTTATGCAATTTTACTCATTGTACATTTGGTTAATGTAACATTTTCTTTTATTTCATCACTTACAGCATCTGTTACTCCGGAATGCTTTAAACCTGTTTCTAGCAATTATTTTTCAAAGAAAACACTTTAAAACATGATTTATTTTAATATTAAATACTTAAATTGTCGTTTAAACATATATAAGCATCAATTGATATTAATGGCAAACAGCATTCAGTCGTTAATCTGTGCTGTGCAGAAGTGTTCAAATTCACGCAAATGGAAAAAAGGCAAAAAATGAAAAGCTATTTAAAGTCACAAGTATTAGTAAAGTGATATACGACTAGAGACATATCTTATTAATGATAAATAGTATTTCACTGTTCTCATATTTCATAGTTTAGACCTAAAAACGGTTAAAAATGTACACACAACAAACTTATTCTTTGATATATAATAACATTGGGTCGATACACTAAATTTTTAAGAAATGCATGCTGTTTTGGGTTCTATTTAGTGCAAGATCTACTAAGAAAAAGAAAAACAAATAGCCTAATTGCTGAGTGCCATTTAATCAAAACTGTTATCCAAATCAGAAACTTATACCTTTTGTGTATGAGAGCGAGATTTTATTCCTGTATTGCAAAAAATCGGCGGCCATATTGGACGCCATCTTGGTTTCTGAAGCATTGTGAAAGCAAAAGATTTTGGATGCTTGTAAAGGAGAGACTATATACTTGCTCTGGTGTAAGTTTCAGATGTTAACAAACAAATTTATTTTAGTTAATGACCTTAATTTTTTTAGCCTAATGCGAGTTTTTTTTTTATATTAGGTATATATAGACGGGTTTGCAAAATTTAATGTTAACCTGTAACTATTAATTGTTAGTCTATTCAAGACACACAAAGCAATCACGTTATGTCACACGCCTTGATACCTTTAGGCCGTTTTATAGATTCTGTGTTAGGTATTTGTATGGGTGGAACAACGGATGGGATGGGCGGAATGGGAGTTCTTGTAACCGGAAGCGGATTAAGGGCAGCCGGTCCACTCGTTATATCTGCACCTTCTGTGAGAATCACAAAGTATTAAAACACATTGCCAATAAATAGACAATCCTATACCACACTTAATTTCCCCATTTTTTAGAAAGTTAGAAACATTTTCACATACAATATTTTTCTTTGAATATATATAACCATCAAACTTAATCCTTTAAAGACACACACCCACATGTATTATAATATTTATTAGATTTATAAAATCGCTGTAAAATATACCTTAAATATTGCAGTAATTAAAGTATGCGTTTACTAATTTAAAACAATAACATGTTATCTTGTTCGCATGTTATCTTGTTCACATTTTATTAGTTTAATCCGTTTGTAATCATTTTATAGAGTCCAGGTTTTCCTTTATGACACAAATTTTAATGAATACTAACCTTTAACATGATGTTGTACGGTAAGGTCACTAATGGCAAAGTTATATATGTGAATACTTTTTAAACATATTTTTACCATAATGATTTTAATATTTCTATTAAAATTTGAGTAAATAATTCAGTATTGAAATTAAAAATGAAAGTTGAATACATTGTATTATGTTATTGCTTACCTGGTCCTGAGTAACCGTCCCCAACTTGTTTTGTATATTGATCTTGGGCGTCTGTCAACCACTTCCGTATCCGTCGGCGTTCGGCTTTAGTTTGGAAGAAAACATAATATTTATAAAAACGTTTCAAGTTTGATAAATATGAATTAGTTCTCGTTAATATTTATCATATAAAAAATTAAAAATAATGCAACTACAATTTATTGCGTTCCATACTTTTTTGATTTTGTTAACTATACATTTTTATAACAAAGGGACAGATTTTGCCGATCATGCAAAAGAAAGAAATGAAAGGAGATTGGAGAAGAATGATTCGAAAACAGGTATGGCCATTGTGACGGATTGTGTTATAGTCAAATTTTCAGAACTTAGTATAAGTTAGACAGATATACTCAGATTTTTTTCAACATCTGAACAGAAAAGAACAAAGATTTATCAATATCTTGATTGCAAGGCAGGGAAATGTGTTAAGGTTTTATTCAGTCTTACCTGCCTCTTTTTGTTGAAAAATATCTGAAAAATAGTAACAAAGCATGAAAATGGACATGTGCAAATGAAATTAAGGAAAGCAAAGAAAAAGCAAAGACACTTGCGTTTTACACATGGCGTCTATTACAATGCAGCAAAGGGTGATAGTGAACTAAGTAAGCACTTACACACACTATTATTAAAAATTAACTTGCTGAATGTGTTATATGGATTTGCTTTGAATTTAGAATAGCCAATTCAAAGTGTAATGGTGTTCACAATGCCAGTGGCACATGTGTGGCGACTGGCCGAGTTGTTGTACGCGTCGGACTAGTAATCTAGGGGTTGCTGACTGTGTGGTTTCAAGCCCTGTTAGAGTCAAGCCGTTGTTTCCTTAAGCAAGAAACTTTACATTCATTGCTTAGTACTGGTTGGTTCGATAGTGTTTCAATAAGCTTATAGCTTCCAACACAATCAAACTAAAATAAATTTGTGAAAACATATCCCAATCGTGACAAAAAGTATAGAGCGTGGTCAGACAACAGCTTGTGCAGACTGGCTTGGCAAAAGTCAGTTTAACATTGGGTCCAGCAAGGTAAGGATTAAATAAAATATGATAATAACTTTTTGTAACCTTATTTACTTACTTTATTTACTCTGTACATGTATCACGTTAAGTTTTGCACTCGCTAAATGTTCCGGCACTTCAAGTCAGAAATGACGCCGTTTTAACGTCAAAAACAAAATCACGGCATCGGCTCGGCAATGCTGTGGCAGACTAAAGATTAAAATTGACTTATGTATCGTACTATCCCATAGAAGTACCCCTGCAAGATTTTTAATGCATACTTATGAAGTATTCATAAATGATACTTACTGACAAAGTCGTCCTTCTTAGTTCGATCTATAAACATTTCTTGACAAGATTCATCGCAAAATTCCTCCTCCTCCACGTCCATAAGAAGTTTAGCACAATTCCGACATCTTTTCCGTCGGCGTTTATGCCGGCCACCGGCTCCTGAATAATGTAGAAAGAAGTGAACGAAACTTCTCCTTGGTGTACTGCAAATAATTCCAACAACCGACGAAGTATTTAGTGGGTTTAGTACACCAAGATAAATTTCAAAAATGAAGATATCGAAGACTTTGTGTATATATTTACAACTATATAAATAGTATATACACGTATGTTCATATTGCGCAGTGATATATATCTGTGAACGAGCATAAAAGTAAATTCATCGGAGTTGGAGCTTTTTGCGCCAGTTAATGGTGGCTCTGTCCTTAAATGAAAAATATTAAGGACTTGGACTTTTATTTTTAATCCTCGTGTAAAGGTCCTGCACCGTCGGGACAGTCCAAGGGTAAAATCCCTACAAATTTCCACATCACTGAGAGTTGGACATCTTTGTTGCCAAAATAAAACAACCTTGTTGAACCGATGTGTCATTTTCAAGGCCCGCATTGACACAATAGCGCAACAAGTTTTACCATCGAATGATATTTAAACAATTCAAAATTTATCATGTACAACAGATTTGCAAAAAAATACAAAATACTATATTTACAATATTTTAAGGCAGTCTTAAAACCGTATTAGCTTTTGTGTGATTTTTTTTTGCTAGTTAAATCTATGCAACTTACATTTGGCTTCGTCGGTATTTCTGCATGTATGCTGATATTCTTGAAATTCCAGATGGTTTTAGGCCCTTGTAAGACGAGGCAGAATCCTTTGTCATTTTAGAATTTTATTTTCCCAATTCCTACTTTTTTAAGTGTGAAGCTTTACATTAGATGCGTAAATTTTGTAACAGTCTTACAAGATTTGTTTTAATCATATCAAGATTTAAAAGGAATTAACCCATATTAAAATAATCTTGTTCTTAAAATGTTTATTTTTTCTATTTATAGACTAAATGGTCTATTTATAGAATAAGTCATGTGAATTCATTATATGACTCTACATATGATAATATAAGTTGAATTTTTACCAGTATTTTGACTTATTGCAGGAAAAGTAGTTCCTATTGCACCATCTGAAAAAAGTACAATATTTATCTGTTATTATGACTTACTTTGACATCAATTTGCACCCTTAACCTCCTAAAATTCGGAACACTCCATTTATAAATTATGGGATTTTGATATCAAAATAAAGCTTCCAGCAGTACAGATCATATGGTTAGAATATGCAGGTGTGCAGGCTGGTCTGGCATATACACGATGCAAAGGCTAATTACGTATAGGTTAGTGTTTAATAATATGTATTAACGAAAATAATTGGTCAAGCCTGCCGCAGGCAGGCGACCAATTATTTTTGTTAATGCATATTATTAAACATTAACCAATTTAATGATCAACATTATTTTTTCCACCAAAAACAAGACATTTCTCTAAATCACGATAGCTCCGCCCTTTCGCTCTACAAGATGTCTACACCTTGTCAAGTTTCTAACATGTCACATTTAGATAAGTTAAATAAAAAACAAAAAATAATGTTGATCATTAATTACGGTTCTGGCAAGTAAAAGATTAAGTTACTGATAGAACAAACAAGGCGATTTTTTTCCACACCTTGAACGTTTTCCAACATTAACAACAACAAAACCGCAATAACCGATATATTTTTTGATTATCACGGAAGTTTCGTCACACAATTAGCCTCAATTTCATCAATGATGTTAATATATTCAAAGCCTTAATGATCAACATTATTTTTTGTCCAATCACATTGCAGTATTTTTCAAATTTCTGACAAGTCTAACTTTGGTTAATGTGTACTAACTAAATAAAATTCACTTAATCTGTCGCCTAACCGCAGTCTAACAAATTTCAATAATGCATTATATTAGGGAGGAGTTAGAGGTATGGTTTACACTCTGAATTGTAAAATAAAAAGGTTAGAACGTAAAAAAAATATTAGGCTTTCTAAATGTGAGGATACAATAAATTGATTTATTACATAGATAATACATGTTGGGCACGCAGAGACAAATGATTACATAGTGACCTTTTTATATCCTTTTAACTCTAAGAAAAATGTCTGCTATAAATTGCTGAGTGTTTTAAACTTTATATTTTCCCAAACATTTTTTTTTCACTTGATAGGAATGAACTGCATTAACAATCATTGATATTAAGAATACAATGATTACATTTTTTGGCTGGAAAACTCATTGTAAATGGACCCCCTCCACCTGTAAACCTAAATTGATACACAGAAAAATAAAAAAAAAATGAACTGTTTTTCAAATGAGCAAATCAATAGGGATTTTAAATGTTAGTGAATAACTTGAAGCTAATAACGAATTTGTATCAATTAATAATCTTTAATGTATTTTTCTCAAATTTTCCATTTATTTTAAAAGGATATACACATTTCATTAACTCCATTGTTTTTACCTTATTGCATCGTTTTCCTCTTCAGATATTTTATAGAAACATGATAGTCTTACTGTAGATAAAGGTATAAATTCTGTGACATTTCAATAAAAATGTGCCCATTATATGTTGAAAGGGCCATTTATTTAGCTTATCTAAATGTGACATGTTAGAAACTTGACAAGGTGTAGACATCTTGTAGAGCGAAAGGGCGGAGCTATCAGTGATTTAGAGAAATGCCTTGTTTTCGGTTGAAAAAATAATGTTGATCATTAAATAGGTTAATGTTTAATAATACGCATTAACAAAAATAATTGGTCGCCTGCCTGCGGCAGGCTTGACCAATTATTTTTGTTAATACGTATTATTAAACACTAACCTATACATATTAAAAGAAATAAGTAATTGATAAGCCAGTATTGAAAAAGACTATTTTGTTGGTGTTGTTTTTGAATATCAAACAAGAAAGAAAAAAAAAGAACAACAACAACAATTACCTTCTGCGTGTTCGTTTGCCGATATAGGCAATCCTTGTATACTCAGTTTCACGTTACCATAGTAATCCACAGATATGTTAAGATTCTGAAATAAAATTATTAGATTTGAGAAATTATTAACATCTTGAATAAATTATTCTTTTTTAAAATATCTGTTTCTACCACACCCTAGCATTGTATTAGGCAACTTGAGGATCAATTTGTATTGTTTTTTTATTCTTGAGGTCAGCTGATAGGTTCCGCGTTGTAATATACTTGCAATAAAATACATCTTATATTTAAATACACTTGCCAAAAAGGTTTGACTTACTTCCGAAAAGTGCAGGTATCATAATCTTCCTTCCAGAATACGTATATTGTTCGCAACCTTTTTATAACTAAGCACAAACATATCCAGGTAATTGAATATTAAATTAGACCCTTAACTTTTATTCTTCTGAAACTGAAAGTGATTATAAGTCTTTGCAACAGGTATACAGTCAGTGCAGTAAGTCTGACCTTGGTTGCGTTTCATACAAAGTCCTAAGTCTGAAATCAGTCTTAATACCTAAACTGAGACAATTTTGCGTTTTAAAGAAAATTTCCTTACTTATGATTCCTACCTTATGGCTATTAAGTTCTGAACAGCAGTGCTGATAGGCATTTTAAAAACATAGCGAATGAAACCGGTCTGTCGTTGTAATTCTTAACTTTTCTCAGGGAAAATGCATTTATTTATAGTCTACATTGTTTGACTGAAGATAAAAATGTGTTTTTAAACGGTATTAAGTTAGTCCTAAAGTTTGTTTTCTGTATACACTTTGGACTTTCTATGAATCTTAGTCCAGGTTCCACAGGTTCCATAATGTTGTCTGAACAATTTCGAATGTTTCATCTCGATATCCCTTAAAATGATAATAGATGGTTCCAAAAAATGGCAGTCGGACCAGTCCATTTAATAAAAGGGTAATTACCTGTTTCTGATCTCGTCTCTTCTGACAAATTTTGAACTGTGAGGCGCAATCGGCTGAACAGAACTGCCGACGCTGACCAACATATGTTAAACACCACTTGCACAGATAATCTGAAAATGTAAGTGTCGTCGTCAACGGCGGTAAATGATCCTTGTCGCCTGCCGACGATCTGTCGGTATCCATTCCCTTAAACTCAATGTTCACTTGCCTCATTTTGTTCTTTTTACTACGTTTCAGCCTGAGAATATGACTAGCAACGGGGTTTATCGCTGATATAGAGCCCTTTAAACGAACTGTTGGATTCCTCGGCGTGTTTGTCTCTGAGCCGATTTCAAGCCCCTCTGGCTCGTCTATACGGATTATATACCGTCCGACCGGTCCCTTAATGGCAGCACGAGGCTTTTGAAAATGACGAATAACTTTTGTATGTGGCATTTATTTGAAATAAATTATTCTAAGTTATTAAATAATATATGAATATACTATTCATATCTTTAAGACATCTCCGTATAAATTGCTTTGATTACACCATTATTTAAAAAAAAATATACATCGCAATTAATCCACCACCAAATTAAGAAAGAATAAAATTCCTGTCCGGATATTTCCATTTTTTTTAAACAAAAAAGAAGTTCTGTTATAGAAATCCACAAATCACTACCCGCAGTTGTTTAAATCTTGTTTTCATTTTATTCCTATCCATTTAAAGTATTTCCTACACATATTATATCAGTAACGAACCATTTTATGGTAGCTGTATGAATTTGATAGCGCAAAACACCGCAATAAACTAGATTGTGTGTTATTCATTAAGTGTTGGATATTTGATAATTTGAACACATAGAACTAGATAAATATCAGTGATAATATTGAAGAGCTGACTGTTTAAACAATACGACAGATTTGACATCGGCCGCCTGATTAAATAGTCTTTCCATTCAATATTTTTCATACCAAAATATTTTGCCACGTATATTACAAAGCAAATAATTTATGTTTAAATATTATGCATTTATAAATTCCCAATTAAGTCGAGAATGTCAACTAATAATAGTGTCTGAGAGTGGTTAATTGTAATTTACCTCGATACATAATTGCATTTATCAAATATATATAATTATAACAAAATAAACATACGTTATTATTTTGATTTATATTTATCTAAATCTCATTATTTCAAAATCTTTTCCTCAAGAGTTTCTATTATTTATTGATATGTAATTATATATATCTAAAGGGATTCGAATAAAGCGCTTTATTTCCATGAATATATAGTGTGATTTAACCACTTTTAAGGACTTAAAGCAGCAGGCCACCAGATTCATGCTGGTTTTTAGTATAAAATTGTAAAGTAACAAAAACGAAGCAGTTTGCACATTATCAATGGCTCTTAAATTCCATGATGGTTCTTACCAAAAAGTGGACAAAATATGCAAAAAAAGTCTAAGTGCGTTAGAAAAGCAGTAGAAATATAGATATAATTACTGAAAAATTAGCTATCAATCGCACATGACATGCTTATTATTACTTGAAGTTTTCCTAAAGTCTTATACATTTTGCTCATGCTTGATTTCATTGAAATATTTTGGCTCATCTGGAGGCATGCAACTTTAAAACGAGTTTCATTTGACCAAAAGTAGATATCTTAAGTGGTGGATCTTTTAGATGTTGAAACTGATAAAGAGTGACTCTAAGAATGACAGTTAGTTCCACGTATAAACTCAAAAGTCAGAGACATTCTTGTAAGAAGTTGTTTTGAATACACTATTTGAGTTATCTTCTTTTTGAGAGTTATCTTATTTTTTAAGGACACGACCGATAACTCAAATTCATTGGTCGTATTGCTAAATAAATATTTGCCATATAAATAGAATCTGAGATACAGTTTCTTAAATTTACAACACCGATGATAATATGTAAATCGAACCGTACATCTCTTAAAATGAATTCATTAATTGGCCATGTTATTACAGTGGGTGGGGGTTGATGTGATCAGTAATCGATATAACGATTTTTACAGCTAATTTCATTTAAAACAAAGAAGAGATGATACTTGAAAATCAATTAATCTTATCTAACATTGTTTACAAAATCCAGATATAGTTGTCTATTAGTGTATACATATCTTTGGAAACCACGTTCATATCTTAGTTGAAAAGTTCAATAGTGCTCGTCGATAATAATAATAATAAAAAGAACGAGAAATAAATGTTTGTTTTCAGATCCTTTGGATTTCTTTCATGATCGTTAAAGTTTGGCAATTGAACCATAAGTGTTAGATTGAGACACGACGCTAAGTTACTTTAATATTGACAAGACTGTGTCTTAAGTATATATACATGGCCCTATATCCACGGACTTATCTAAAACCGAACTTATGGACACAACTTTATAAACTGGGGCAAGACTCATCCTATCCAAAACGGACCCATGGACACATCTAAAGCAGAACCAAAGACTGTGTGAAGCGGAATATGAACTCATCGAATCTAGACTGAAAACATGGACTCGTGGCATCTACAGTTGAACCATTGACACATTCTTTTCTTAAGTGGAATAATAAACTCATGATATCTAAAGTCGGACAATGGACACATGATATCTGAAGCTGAACCATGACCGTATAATCAGTAAAAAAGAACCATGAACACTTATTTTTTCCTGAAGTGGAACCATAACCACATATTATCAAAAGTCCGACAATGTACTCATCATATCATGTATGACACATCCTACTTAACTTATACAGCGTGTCCATTGACATCTTTTATTTAAAGATGGCTTACGAATTTATCTAAATTAGACTTACGGACCTACATAGAAAGGGCTCATGGACTCAATGAATTTCTTACAAAAAGTTAAATTATGGAGTAATTGTTTCGTAAGCGGACCCATGGAGATGATGATGGCTCGTGGAGACGTTCAATCTAAGAGGGGGGGGGGGGTTGACTCATCTTAAACTGGCTCACGAACTTATCTCATAAACAAAAACGTTCTGCCGACTCATCAAATTTAACGCGGACCCATAATAGTATTAAACGTACCCCCTACCCCTTCCCCCCAAAAGGGCCTACTTTCTTCAAGCGGGTAGATTGTCTGAATGTAGAGAAAAAATGAACTTATTGTTGTTTATAAAAATATGCTTGTTTGTTTTCAGATTATTTCTAAGGCCAACGATATTTTTATATTTGCTATACAGTATGGTTATTACATAATCTTAAACATTTATGCCAGGAGAATGCACCTTCACCATATAATAGTAAAAGTGCGGCGTTTTCCGTCATTTTCCGCTTATTCTTAGTACTGTGCAAAAATACTACTTGACTGATAGCTTGAAATACTGTCTAGCAATCGATCGTCTGATTAACGTTCTTTAAGGGATGACTATTCTTTTTAAATTTCTATATTATCGAAAGCGTACAGTAGTTGAAGATGGTATGAAATTTACCTGGCGAATCCGCGTAGCTCTTTTCCATTAGCATGTCTAGTCCTTCCGGTAGAGGCATTTGTTTGAATTATTAAATTATTTAACCACTTAATTCTCCTTTAAAACTGACAATTAAAGAAAGTGATTACATAAATATATGCACGTATTTTTTCTAAAATTGATCAATCAATTTAACAAAATATTTAAGATTTAAGATAATAAGAAGAGTTATTTGAATATTATACTTAACTTATTATTCCTGTTGTTATTTATCAACTCGTACTTACCCGGTCTCAAAAACGGATATTTCTTGTTGAAAGAGGGTGACTCCATTCAAAAGACAATTGCATTTGTTTAAGACAATCACTTATTCTAAAATCCATTTAAAAGTACACAATATGTAATGTTTCACGAAAAAATGTGCGTAAACAAACGTTGGCACCTTGCAAAGTTTTATGTTAAATCAGAATTATTTCTCATCATTGTTTTTTTTCGTCTTGTTTCACAGTTATTTTACAGCCCGTATAAAATGTCTGTGGAAAACCCGATGATACATATTGTACTACAGCGCGATATGGATTTAAGTCACGTGACGATATTATGTAATAGTTTAATACTATTATGAAAAAATAAACGTTTAATGACCTACTTTTCGTTGGCAAACGTCATGTATATCCAGATAGACGTTACGTTAAAAATGAATGGTTAAATTGACGCTATTGAGAATAGCTTATGAGAAATTGAATGTCAGAATTTTCCTTATTTAGGCATTCTTATTGAACGAAAAAGATGAGATTTTGTTGCGCTAAAGATTAGACTATTAAAAATATTTTAAAAAGATATTGAATACCTCTCTCAATGGTAAAGCAAGGTATATTTAGATCATTTAGTCGTAATAACAACTCAAGTGGAAAGAAAGTAGTTCCAGTAAAAAAAAGCAGCCCATAAAACGGGCTGTGGGGCAAAAGGTGTGTAGAAAACCTGATCTATGACCTAATTAAAATGTTGCGTGCAGTTTTTTGTGGTATATTTTATTTTATTTAGGATACCTTACATGTTAATTTAAATACCACTAAGATCGTAAATATCATTTAAGATTACATTCACATATCTGAATTAAATTTAACTCTTAGATAGGAATGACTTGACTGTATATTAGACTACACATAAATGTAAATATTCAAACAAAAATAGTGTCATTTATTGCAATGCAGTGGTATTTATCATTTCTTTCGAAAATTACTTTTGTTCGGGTTGTAGTTGTTTAAAAAAATACAGCGGCTCGATGTTGACAGTATGTTTTGTTAAAACATAAGTCATTCAACACAAATATAATACTATCAACCAATTCCCGATTTTATCTTGATTTGTAGCAATTTGTCAAATGGTTGGGTTTTTTTTATAACACACAAATTTGCCAATGCCGTTTTAACGCATTAGTTTAATTACAGGGTTGTAGAGTAAATGGCACATACAAATAGTAAAAAAAAACACAATGCAATTTAAATGGGCTTCTTATTTCCGCCGCGGAAGTAGCGCAATTAGCCTGAAAAAAGTAGACCGTTAAATTCATACGCCCTTTACCTCGATCTTCTTTGATGTTAGACGTTTTTGCAGCTTCAACTAAGGTAAAATCAATACGCACTTTCAAGTTTTCTTTACCAACAAAGAGCAATGTAAAACACCATTATCAAGACGTATCCTGAAAGGAATTTTTCAGCAGGTACCTCAAACTATCATAACGTATATAATGACAATAAACGAAAGAAATCAGCATGTTTAACGGTGCGAGAGGGCATTCTTGTATACTGGGTTGTGTACTGTTAACATGTCTTTTTTTCTTTTCTGTTAGTTCTTTTTTGTATTTGTCACTTTTGTTGAACTTTCACAATTGTGCATAATTATGTGATTTTTCTTCCTGTCCAAATCTAATGCATATTACATGGCTGATGAATGAATAAAATCTTGAGTATCTTGAATCTTAAAATATGCAAAAATAATAAATCACTGAAGAAAATATAAAAAATGTACTGATGAAAATATAAAATTGCTAACAGGACTTATCCCGTACGTTATATAATGTTTCTTTAACAAGGTCCAGATTCCAACCGAGCGTTTTGTTGCCAACGAATCAAACTTGTGCTTGATTGACACTTTAAAGAAATACATAACTATTTATCTCGCTGTTTATTGACACAATTTGCTGTTTTTGATAACCATTTTACAAAGTGAAGGGAAGTAATTATGGACTGACGGGAAAGAAATAAGTTATCCCCCTTGATAATCATAGGAAAAACATAAGTGCTATAATTACATGTATAATAAAATCTTTATTGCAATTTCAATTTGTACAGAATTATACACAATTTCTATGAACACAAACAAAAAATGTTAATTTTCTAGAAAGAAATTTAATATATTGCACATTTCCCAGCTCAACATAGAGTTATATAGCTTTAAACCAGAATGTTGAAGTTTGTGTTAAAACTAATAAACTTAATTTTTTTTTAATTTATGAAAAAAAAAAAATTAAATAATAAGAAAAAGGAACAATGCATCAAAGTATTGATTTCATTAGGGAAAACGGTGTCGTAAAAGCATGCAAAAACATCAGGTATTGTTAGAACAGAAGGATGAAGGGAACTTATGCCTTGTGGTATGTACACAAATAATAATAATTAAAAATATTTACAAATAAAATAATAAAAAAATAATCATTTTTCGACTTTTCCTTGTTCTTCAGTTATTGCCAGATTATGTTGGTGGCAGCGAGATAGAAAATGGAGCCCCTTTTGCGCGGTTTTGGGGGGTCCCCCGAAAATGCGGCGTGAAAACAGGGGTTCATAAAAACAAATAAACGGGTTTACCAAGCATCTCTCCCCGGGAAAACTCTCCTTTGGCTCCCATTTTGGTTTACTCCTTTCAGGGGAGAGGGAATATTTGGGGATGTCTATTTGTTTAAGTTTGATGTCGTCGGAAAAATTCGGGCAAAATGTGAGTTTTAAAGGGTTTTTGATTGTGGGGGCCCGGTTTTTCCGTCATCAACTTAAATTTCAAGAAAATAATAGAATTTAACAAAATTTTTTTTACATGTATTTAAAATTTTTTCAATACATGCATGTATATCAATTTTCGGTGCGAATCCTACACACACCGCTCTTTCTATATAAATTTTTAAACAAAATTAATAAAGAAAAAAAAAAAAATTGAGTCCCCAATGCCCTAAGAGTTTAAGAAACGATGCTAGGGTTTTTGTAAACAAAAAAATTATTGTTTTTTTTTTAAACAAAAAGTTATTACCGACCATTATCAATATTTTCCACTTCAACTTTTGGGGCCAGCCCTTTATCGCGCAATTTTGCCCTCCTGTTTTGGAACCAATATCTGAATTTTTTTTTAAAGTACGCATGTTAATATTCAAAGTGATATTTTTAATAACATGTACATGTACCTAAAAAGTGAATTACCGCATTGTTCTTGTTGCTTATGGGACGTTTTTCGGGAGTTTTCATGTTAGAGGCATATAAGCAAAATTAAAACTGTTCAATAGACATTATTAAAACTTGGCATGTTGTTTGAATATGATAATAGAAACATTTTAAGGGTCAACCTTCTCACTTAAAAGTTATCTGCCCTTAAATCAGATTTTTGTTACTTATTTGAGGTCATTTCAAGGGCAGATAACTTATATGTCTGTCTATAAAATCTTGTTTTTCCTTCTGGATTATGTTTTTCTTTTTATTGTTGATCACAATACATAATTACGGGTAATTTCATATCTAATTTCTGTTCGAATAAAGGGTCTTAATTTTTTTTTAAAAATAGGTCATTTTTTAAGAAAAAAGTCACAGGTTTAGAAAAGATATAATTTACCTTTATTGTGAATCATCTGCCCTTGATTTAAACAAAAAAAAATCCAATTCAGGAGCAGATAACTCAAAAACGAGGACGGTGACCCCCAAATTGTTTTCGGTTTTAAGAAATTCTATTGACCATTTAAATTTTTGCTTATATCATTTTATGTCCATATGAAAACTGCCGAAAACGTCCTTACATAATCTTATTTTTTTATTATGTTTGTTTCTTTTTTGTATCGTTTTAACTTTGTTTTAAAGTTTTGTATAAAACAATACGGTGCATGAAAGCAAAACAAATGCAATGAAAGGATTCTGTGTAAAACATCTAAGAAATAAAATATATTCAATCTTTATGTTTAAAATGTTCATGTGTTCGATCAAATTGTCGGCGTAAAGTAGGGAGGCGGCCTATGCATTTGCATTATTATATATTTTTTAAAGACGACGTGGTTTAGGGCGCCGCAAAGCCCCTGTCCGGCACGCGACCTCGGGTAGAATCGCCGAATTACGGAATAACTAAATTTTATAAATAAGGGCCGGCGACATTATTAAAGTTTCTTGAAGCTTACCTGAATGCGTGACTCATTGAGATCTAACGTCTTAGCAAGACGTTCTCTAACAGTGACGTCAGGGTAAGGGGCCTTACGGAACGCACGCTCCATTGTTTTAAGTTGATCTTGGGTGAAGGTTGTCCTGGAAATTCAAATAATTTATTTATTATATACATGTAATATAAATATATAAATTTTCTGTGTACAAGAACTATACATGTATTTGTGAGTTAAAACCATATTTGTTTCCCGTATTGTCTTTGTTAGTCCTGACCCAAATAGCCGTTTCACATGCACAGAAAAGTTGGAGGCCCATATGGCCCATGCCATGATTTCATTCTTATTTCTCAAAAACGTTTTCCTGTTAAAGGTTACAAAAGTTAACTCATTGACAAATAACCTAAACCATCTTTTGCTTCTGTTGCCCTTTGGCAATTGGTATATTTATAGCGATTTAGTAATTTATATGGAAGTCAAAATACTACTTCGTTTTCATTTTGCTACTTCTATAACACATTTATTTCACATTCAACTCTATTTTTTCCAGATAATAAGCATCTTAAATGCTCTATACCTATTATTGAAATGTTTTTAAATTCATATTTACCCTTTATAAAAAAAGGAAAACATACTTTTTTCTAGAAATAAGGGGCTTTCATCAACCCAATATTTACGTTTCGACAGAAATTATGTGCAAAGGACAACCTTCTTTATGACAAGTTCAAATATGCCCAGTCATAGAAATATAGTCAGGTCTGTTAAAGTTTTTATAGTAAATATAACTGTTTATGAAGTGAAAAAAGAAACCCCTTCCAAAAATAAATAAGTACATTTTTTGTAAATAAATTTTCATTTTTTTTTCAATTTTGAAATTACTATTCTTATTCTAAGTTTCTAATATTTTAATTAGCGTTAGCGTTGTTATTTCAGTTTGTAAATACTTTTCTGCTGGCACAAATACCAATATAGTGTTATAATTTGTGAATATTTTAGTAAGGACTGTGTTTGGTATATTACAAGATATTTTAGTGCCCATTTATTTTATAATAACATTTAAAATTTAAAAGCTGATTTTTTCATTTCATTTTGTAACCATTTGAATTTGTTACTATCTGTAAATTTGTTACTATTGTTATTTTAAAACAACTATAAAACTGCACGTTTGTATTGGGTAATCATGATTATTTTTATATAATGTATATAAATGCAGTTTCCAAGTACTTTTTCTTAAATTAAGTAATCACTCTGTATTATGAATTCATTATTAAGTTTTCAGACTAGTTATATACCGTTTATGGATGATAGTCCCCTCCCACGCCCCAACTGTCCCTGCCTAGCGATTCGGTTAAATACAAGCTTGTAACCGTTTTCAAAATTTTTTATAAACTAAAAACATCTTTATAACTAAAACATCTTTATAAATTACATGTATTTTTATAACTATGACATTCAATATACAAACCTGTGTCTTGGACGTTTGCATTTTTCCTGAAGGTCATGCCTGTAGTGACAATCCTGAGGAGTCAGTGTCCACGGACCATCCGTCACTTCTGTAGAGAAAAAAATATGATTGAAAAAAGTGCTCAGCAATTTACTAAACTACTGCTTCGTTTAAATATGTATTATTTAGTCATGTATGAAGTATTTAAATTAATTGTAAAATTTGTGATATATTCCAATAAATTGCATAAGGACTGAGTTTACATGCATATTAAATTAGTTGTCTCAACTTAATAATAATACCGGCCAAACAAAATTGATAAAATAATAATAAATAATAATAATAATAATAATAATAATAATAATAATAATAATAATAATAATAATAATAATAATAATAATAAATAATAATAATAATAATATATAATCATTATTATTATTTATTAAGTATAACAACAAAAACAACATGCAAAAACTATCAACCATAATTAATTTATATGTTATTTACTTACTGTATAGAAAGAATGAATTAATTAATCTCCTGAAGAAATCATATCGTCCAAAATATTTTACAAAATCACAAACTGACTTTAAAGCAGCAGGCTCCAGATTCATGTTAATTTTCATGAAAATTTTGAAAATGTATTTAAAAAGTATAGTATTGAGAAGTAACCAAAAAAGGAAGACATTTTTTACATATTATCAATGGCACTTGCAATCCACAAAAAATTTACTTAAAGAAGAGGGTTAAAATATGCAAAAAAATACTACGTTAGTAAACGCAGTAAAAATATAGTCATAAAAATATTGGGAAAAAAAAACCCAGTTCATAAAATCGCATATAAAATGTTAAAAAAAATTTTAAACTTTTGGGAAAATTTTTTCTTTTTCCCAATTTTAAACCCCTTAAGTACATTTTTTCTTTTAAAGATTTCCAAAAAATTAAATTGGGTTTGAAAAATTTTGAATTTTATCTGGAGGCATTGTAGGGCTTTAAAAATTGCAAAAACCCTTTAAAAAATTCCCCCGATTCATTTCCTTAACCCCGAGGCCTTTTTAACGAAAAATTTAAATTTGGGGGTTATATAATTTAAAATTGATTTTTAGTTTTAATTATAAAAGTTTATTTACCATTTTTTTATTCCGGGGTTTCACCCAAAAGAAAAAAACCATTATTTTACTGGGGGCGCACTTTTTCCGGGGATATTCATGGGAAATTTTAATTTAAACATTCCGGGGTTTTTCCAAAGAAAAAAAAAAATTAAACAAATTTTCCCAAAAAATTTCCCTTTTTTTCTCATGCAACGCCCTTTTTAAAGCCCCGGAAATGCGGCAAAAAACTTGAATGCAGCCCTAAAATTCCCTTTGAAAACCGACTAATTTAGGCAATTGTGTCGTTATAGTGGCATGAAATCGGCAGCTCATTTATTTAAATCAGCCACCAATCCGATATAATAATACAATTAATAACTATCAACGAATAGTTGATATTTGCATAAGAATTTATGAGGCCCTGATGGAAAAAAAACATTGTGAATAAATTAGTTGATTTCATAAAAAAATGTTACTGAACTGCCATCGGACCTGATTATGATTTTGTTTCTTCATATCTCGTCATATAATGAAGTATGCAAACTCGTTTTTTTTATTGCATATCATTATGACTTTAGCTGATTCTTTTTTTCAAAATAAGAATTAGTGAAAGTATCTTAAATAAACGAAAATGAAATCATTTTTTTTCGATTGGCCTTTCTTTAATGATATGGCTGACTGGCGGAATTATCTATATATGGGGAATTATTTTTTTATTATCGGCTTGTATACATAGTACATAATGTATTATTATACATAAGGTGATAATACATTGATACACATGCATAAACAATAAATGTTCAATACTCATTTTCAATGACTTCCAACAAACTTTAAAGACAATGACACGTTACATCTATAAGTCGTTAGTAGTTATTTTTAATCAGCAAAAATGATTATCATTGTGCTTAAGATAAACTGTTTAAAATGTAATTTAATTTATACATAATTACATAACAGGTATATTGTTAGAAAAAATATCTACATTACATAAAATTATACTGGTAGAAAAGGACACATATCGAGGGGGGGAAAATCGTGCAGGTGGAAACCCCCGGCCTTTTCCCCTAAAGCCCCGCTAGAAACCTTTCCCCATAATTTAAAATTTTCTCAAATTTCCTGGTTGCGTTTAAAAAAAAGACGCATATTAAAAAACCCAACCCTTTTTTTTGTTTGTTGAGGCCCCAAAAACAGAAATAAATTGGATGTTTAAAATTTTTTTTGGGGCAGTCCAACCCTTCTGGTAATTCTTTTAAATTTAACACAAAAACGAAATTTAGTTTTTTCTCCGGGAATTTTACACTTTACTTGTACTTTAAAAACTAGCATATAGACAATTTTTAATTTGTCGTTTGTTAAAGATATTTTAAATCAAATTTAATTTCTGGATTAAAACAATTTTTAAAATTTTGTCAGAGAAAAAGTTTTACAGATATTTAAAAAATCTATTGGCCAAAAAATTCTGTGAACAATGTGAAGAAATATATGAGTAAAAATGCCTTAAAAAAAGAAATGTTCCCATCATTATTATGTAAAAAATCATCTTTCTTGAAACATATGAAATTATTCGATCGAAATATGTACTTCATTTCAGTATCAATGCCCAATCGAAAAACATGTTCTTCACCACAAGTGTATGAAAACAACGGTTAATTTATACCCCGTCTCGCCTCCTACTTTGGTAATTCATTGGCACTGATTATTAATTAAACCCCTATTATTTTGCTCGTATTATAAATTCTAAATTACTGTAATACGTCCTTGTGTTATTTTATCCTTTTATTATACTCTAATAGCCGACAACGTACGAGACTTGCCCGCCTCTTTTGTGTACCAACTGGTCAATATGCCCTCCTATAATTTGGGAAATTTAAAAAAAT
This sequence comes from Ruditapes philippinarum, assembly GCF_026571515.1. Classification (NCBI taxonomy): domain Eukaryota; kingdom Metazoa; phylum Mollusca; class Bivalvia; order Venerida; family Veneridae; genus Ruditapes; species Ruditapes philippinarum. Next base: position 170,119 of record NW_026855964.1, on the reverse strand, counting down.
CAATTATTGAAACGCTCGGCCAAAAACTTTTTTGTCAAATAAAGGAAAATACTAAAATGTTTGGGGAAAATTTCCCTAAAAATTTTTGTCCTGATAAAAAATTTTGTTCGGTGTCTTTAAAATTTTTGTCGTTCCCTTTATTTTTTCTTTTATAGTAGGGCAGAATAAAAAAGTAAAAAAGGGGGGCAAATTAAAACCCCGTTCAACTTTATTACCGATAAACATATTTTTTAAAAGAGTATTCGTAAAATGCATGTTCATGTTGTTTAAAAGTATATGATATTTATGGGCTAACAGTTAATTGTTATGGACCAAACTAAGTTCAAGTTTGATTTCCCAAAAGACAAATTTAAAATACTAGTTAAAATGTACAACATCTGAAGTCCTAATTATTTTTCCTGATATGAACTTTTTAAAGTTTTTAAGGGCAGACCAGAAATGGTCCAGGAAAGATAAAAAGGGTTTTTGAAATATAAGTTCCATAGAAAAAAAAAGCCAAAAAACAAAAGAAGACGAAAAAGAAGGGAATAAAAAAAAAAGAAAAAAGAGTGGTAAGAAAAGAATGAGGATGTTAAAAAACTAACAATAATTTTTAATACGACAGTAATAAACGAAGATGCGGAGACCAAAGTTGCAGAAATTAATGTAAATAGGTATTTGTGAAAAAAATACGAAAATTTCCTTAAATGGGACACATTAACCACTTAAATGTAATTTTCCCGTTCAGGGACAATAAAATTAATTTGTTAAGCGTAGTGATTTATCGAAAACCCATTAATTGGGAAGTATTTCAAAAGCCTTTCAAAAAAGTGTCAGGGAGTTGAGTTCGGGTCGGGAATCAAAGAGATTAGATATGAAATTAATGTGTCCATATTAAAAGGACGCCCAATCTGTAATCCACTAACCACAACCTATAATTGTTGCAGTTTTTCTCTTCTGAGTTAAAATCAAAGTTACAACATGCAATTTGTTTAAGCATTTTATAATTAATTTTATATTATATAATATTGGGTTTTTTATAAAAGTAAAGGCCTTTTATAAGTTAGGTTAATTGCTATTTGTATTTAAATCAGTAAAAATTTTGTTCGAAAGAAAAAAAATTGTAAATTTTAAATTTTGAATCTCTTTTAGGCACTATTTTTTCAGCGTAAGGTTACACATACATAGCTGTACATACGAAAGACCGGTAGGGTCACTTCAACTTCATGAATTTTCGATTTCATCTTCATAAATTTACAATTTTAACTTCCTGGATTCCCGTTTTCAAAATACGGAATTCACGATTTCAGCTTCATGAATTCACGATTTCAACTTCATGAATTCACGATTTCAGCTTCATTAATCCACGATTTTCAACTTCATAATTTCCGCGAATTTCAGGCTTTCATTGAAATCCACGAAATTTCAAAACTTCATGAAATTCCGATTTTCAACTTCAACGAATTCACCGATTTTTAACACAACGGTGTTTTCGCACGTTCCAAAATGCTCCAAACTTATAATCTCTATTAATATCAATTCAATCGTTTGTTTTCTTTGTCAAGACGACGAATTCGGGAATTTGACCATTGCCTTTGTTACGATCAACAGGAACTTTTACGGGGCTTACAAAAAAAATTTATTTTTTTGGTTCCGAGACGACGGAGATTGGGAAAAAGAAAACGGACCACCCCCCACCCCCAACAAGGGGGGGTTTTTGGGGGGCGGGGGGGACAAACTATACAAACGATTAAAACAAACTACTTTCGAAAACAATGACCCACAACTTTTACGAATTTGTACACTTTTACAAAACCAGAACATGACTTTTACAGTTTCTACGAATTTCGTAACACTTTTTACAAACGATAACCACTTCTTCGAACATGGGCCACCAAAATTTTTTCGAAAAATTTTACAAATCTTCAAAAGATAACCCCAATTTTTTCGAAAATTTTTTTACGGGTTTTACGAATTTTGGTTTAACTGGTACATCAAAAACAAACCCACCCTTTGAAACCCTTTAAATACAACCCTTTTAAGGGAAAGTGCACTGGTTTACCAAAAGAAAAAAACTTTCAACTTTGAAAAATGTCTTTTAGCTTCTACAAATTTTATGCACTGAACAAAACGATAAAATACAAAAATTTTCCTACATGGGCTAAAAAAATTTTTTACAAATTCGAAATACTTGTAGAAAGATTAAAACCCTTTTATGAACATGACTACAGCCCCTTTCGGGAAATTTGTTTCATTGGGTAAAGACATTTTTTAAAAAGGTAACGGGGCGACTATAACTGTATTGTGATGATTACTTTGACTTCAACAACTACGATGATAACAACAACAACAACAACAACAACAACATGGATATTACAAACCTCCATATTTAATATGATGAGTGCATGTAAAAGAGCTGTTCGTTGTGGAAATTGTAGGTCCTTAAAAGTCCCCCCCCCCCCCCCCACACACACACACACCACTACCGATTTGGGCAATGACTTATTTTTTATCAGCCCGGCAATGATTTGCGGTTCTTATTAAGTGAAGGCAAATAGATATTATTTAAGACTGAAATACTGATTAAAATATGTTAAAAATACAAGGACTGATAAATTGTGTTTGTATGTTTTCTTATAATAATAATAATAATAATAATAATAATAATAATAATAATAATAATAATAGTGATAATAATAATAATAATAATAATAATAATAATAATAATAATAGTGATAATAATAATAATAATAGTGATAATAATAATAATAATAATAATAATAATAATAATAATAATAATAATAATAATAATAATAATAATAATAATAATAATAATAATAATAATAATAATTATGATAATGATAATGATAAAAATAATGCTAATAAAATACTTAACCTTAAAATGCAAAAAGTCCTCTTTAGTAAATTATGTTGGCTTAATGTACTGTATAATATAATTTAATATATTGAATTTTAGAAATAGTAGATCTATTAATTGCATTCATCGTTTATATGTTGTGCAACATACGTGTTACAAATCCAGAAGGAAACAAAATATTCTATTCTCTATCTAATAGAAGTTAAAATTGTATTAGTGGCCTTTTTAAGAATTTTTAAGTAAACCACATGCCGCAATAGGGCGTATAGTTTAAAAACTTTCTTTCCAGGGTTGTCGTTCCTGATATTTAAAGCGTTTGTAAACAAACACTAAAATAGATTCAACTTGAATTTGTACGTACACGAAACGCGAAAACGAAACTACAGTTGCAGGTGTGTGGTGAAATACGCAGTAATAAGGTACTGAATTTTCGAAAAAACGAAAAAAGGATGGATTCGGAGGTTTGTTTGATTTAAGTTTTATTTTATTTCATTCAACATAATCTTAATATCACTGCATTTTAAACTGTACATTATATAGACTGCAAGTGTGTTGTGAAAAGTTTAAATAAACTTGAAATCTGATTTGTAAATATGTCAATGGTTAACGCTATTAAGTTTAGAACATGTAAATTCTGTGCTTGTCCTGCATTTTATTCACCACTATACTGTAGGAAAATACGATTTAGCATAGAACTGTTTATAAGTAACAACATGTATAGACACCGCCTATTACTTAACAATATGACACGGTCTAGTGCCTAGTAAACATTCATAAGGTTTATTTTGACAACGTCCTCGTGCGGATCAAGAAGGGGGGCTACTCAGTTAACCCCTAGTGTCTGTGGACTGAGCAAAAAAAAGGGCAAATTACACTGTCAAGTTTGTATTTTAAACTGTACGTGTACATAGAAAACTTGATATTAGATGGATACAATTAGATAAAATATGATAAATCAAAGAAAAAATTATGATGATTTAAGGCAGATTTTTGATGAAATTGAATGAATTTCCTGGAGTCGTAATTGATTTACGCAACAAAAAATAACACACAAAATTCACAGGAGGTATTGTAAATAGTCTGTCCCCTGACCTCCCATTTCGCACGGATTAGCGGGGACTTTGACTCTTTGATTTTAAAATCCTTGATAGTAGGTGTGTCCTGCGGGAATAATCTGATGATTGAATCCTTCCGCAGTGAATCAGAACTATTTTGCGATAAAACAATTAATCGAGCACTGGAGGGAGAAAGGGGGGGGGGGGTATTTTGCGATAAAAACAATTAATCGAACACTGGAGGGAGAAAGGGGGGGGGGGGGGTAAAGGTATTTACGTTGATTTTAAATATTTGAGCCGTGTCACGACAAAACCAACATAGTGCGTTTGCGACCAGCTTGGATCCAGACCAGTCTGCGCATCTGCGCAGTCTGATCAGGATCCATGCTGTTCGCTTACCAACCCTATTACAAGTAGAGAAACTGATAGCGAATAGCATGAATCCTGATCAGACTGCGCGGATGCGCAGGCTGGTCTGGATCCATGCTGGTCGCAAACCCATTATTATGGTTTTGTCATGACGCGGCTCATTTGTTTTTGCAGTAACTATATGATAAACTTGCCTTGTTTGACCGGGCTTTATATACATTCTGCTTTTACAGATATCAATGAACAAGAAACTCTCTAAAGATAATGCCAGTATTCCTTCGAATCCATTATATCTATAACTTACAACTAATAAATATGGCTTTATCAAATTGTAAGACAAAATGTTGTTAGTTAGTAAATGGGTGGTTCTTAGACTCAGCAATCGAACAGTTTGCATTCTTTACATCTTTTCATGTATGATTTAGTAATGTAAACATTTTCAAAGCTAAAGTTTCCCATTTCTTACTATTATCTTATTGTTTCATATCTGTTATTTTGTTTATTTTAGTTCCCTGGCGTTATTGACTTGAATGTGTCCGGCACGCACTTCCGGACCCTATTGTCCACATTGACAAAAGATGAGGACAGCGAGCTGGCAGCCATGTTCACAGGACGAAGTCCGGTTTATAAAGACAAAGACGGCCGGTATTTCATAGAGGCGGATCCTACTTCGTTCAGGGCAATTCTACATTTCTTGCTCTATGACGAACTGCCCTTCAAGGATACCGGGTGTTCTCCAGCTGCAGGGCATCACGGCGGAGGAGGGTTGTTTGGTGGCAGCAATCACATTTACACACGAACTATTGAGATGCTGTACAAAGATTCTGTAAATCTTGGACTTAAAAGGCTTTCAGAAGCCATGAAATTGTTTCAGGCTAATTTCATGAATTCTAAAATGGATGAATATCGTCTTAAAATTAGCGGATATGATAAAACTATGGCGGCAATATTGGATATTATTCCTGCAGAATCATTGTTTCATAAAACGGAGTATACTGTTAGAATAAAGCAAGATTTGCAGACCATTGAAGAACAGAAATGCTGTGAACATGATTGTAAAACTTTGACTCCTAGATTGTTTAAAGGCCAACAGTATGTCAGAAACATAAATGCTATAGTGAAAGTTCAGTTCGAGGTTAACCCGACCATTCTGTCAGCCTTTGCTATCGACTTTCAAAACCGAGGATATACAGTTCAAGGTTCATTGGAAATGTGTATGTTTGAATGCAAGAAAGACGTGAAACAATCAAGATATATCGTGTTTGGCACACATAAATTAAACTGCTGCACAGAAGAACTATTTCTATTGAACTTTAAGTGGGATTTGGACACTCATGTTGTCAAACAACAAGGCATATTTGGAATGAAAAATGCTACATTCAAAGAAGTTGCACAAAACACAGGTTTTTCATTTGGCGGCAAAGAACAGAATCAGCAGTCAAACGCCGGTTTATTCGGAAGTGCTCAGCAATCTAATATTGGCTCCAAATCACCGCAGCCACAGAACAATGGAAGCGAGTTCGGCAAAGCAACTGGGTTCGGTTCTGTGCTACAACCAGCATCTTTCACCGCGGGAAATACGGATTTTATTAATTTTGGAGGAACACCGCAGCAAGGGGCTGAATCTGGCAATCAGCAAGTAGGATTATTTGGACAGGGTCAAAGCTTTGGACAAATGCAACAGAAAGGAAGTCCGTTTTCATTTGGTCCTACTCCACAAAAGCAGTCAACGAATTTTGGTCCGTCATTTTTTGGAAAGTCGCCAAGCAAAGATCATTCTGTTTTTGGGGGTAAACCAGTGTTTCAAGGTAGTACTGGTTTTGGAAGTCCTCAAAGTAGTACTGGTTTTGGAAGTCCACAACAGTGAGTCCTAGCCCAAGCAACGCTAAGAGAACGACAGCAGATGATAAACCGGAAGTATTATTTGGAAAACCATCATCAACAGCGGCAATTATAAGACCGGGGGAGAACACATTACCGTCAGAGCCAAATTAAATAAATAAATAAAAATATTGTTGAACCTTATAAACAACAAAAACTAGAGACATTGTAATCAATATTGAAGGTTTCAGTTGTTCGAAATATAGAAAATAACATTTATTCATTGCATGAATGTTTTACCGACAAGAATGTTTAGAAATAAATGATTCCAACATTTTGAATGTGTTTCAATATACATTTATGTTCTGTCGATTGCACACACTCGGTTGAATGTCCATATTTATGACGTACGTGAACAGAGGTTATTTACTAGGATTTAGAGGTCAAAGAAATAATCTCATAATGCAAATCGAGAAGAACTTCCGGTTAGTCTGTCCATATGGCTCCTATGCCGGCTTGATTTCTTTTTGCACTAAAAATACTCTTCCCTATAAAGAAGTATTTTCTTCAAACTGGACCCAAATGTTCACCTTAACAGGATTATCTGCAGGACCCATGATGCTGATCCGGCTCAAGGTCATGGCTTCAACTGAAGGTTATAAACATTGACAGTTCTATGTCAGCACTGTAAATTCTGTACTCCATGAAAGATTTTCTAAGTTTAAATGTTCAACAAAATGACCTAAAAATCCTGTGTCATAGAGATAATTGGGATATTCCTTATGTAACAACTCTAGTTAAAGATGGTACCGAAACAATACTATTTTTTTTAGAAATTACATAGCTTTATATTATTGTTTTCTTTGTTTCAATATGTTGAGCTTGTGATTTTTATTTTAAAAATGATATTTATTCGACCACTATTTTGTAATTACATGTAACTATTTTTCGAAACTACAAAATTCTTCTGCTATCGGGTACGTGTAAATAAGCTTGGACAAAAATAATTAAAAAAAAGAGTTATATTCAAGTCCCATGAAAAAGAAAGTAAGAACGATTTAACTGCGTGGTGAAACACGATGTGACATTTTTTAACCAGGTTTTTCCGAAGGAAAAATCTGGTTATTAGATTAAGGTATGTCGGCGGGCGGGCGGGCGGGCGGGCGTAAACAATTTCTTCTGTGCGCAAACTCCTCCTACATTTCTCAACAGATTTTGACCAAACTTTCACAGAAGCCTTGTCATCAAGTGCCCTGGTGCATATTGTCAGGGTTTAGTGATTGGAAAGTATTTGACCTAATTATGGCCCTTTGTTTTTTTCCCTTATATAGAATATATAGTGAACAATTTCTTCTGTGCGCAACTTCTCGTAAATTTCTCAAAGGATTTTGTTTAAACGTTCACAGAAGCTTTGTCATCAAGTGTCCTGATGCATACTGTTGGGGTTTTGTGATTAGATAATTTTTGACCTAATTATGGCCCTTTGTAATTTTTCCTTATACAGAATATATAGTGAACAATTTCTTCTGTGCGCAACTCCTCCTACATTTCTCAAAGGACTTTGTTCAAACTTTCACAGAAGCTTTGTCATCAAGTGTCCTGAGGCATACTGTTGGGTGTTTGTGATTGGATAATTTTTGACTTAATTATGGCCCTTTGTTTTTTTTTCCTGATACAGAATATACAGTGAATAATTTCTTCTGTGCGCAACTCCTCCTACATTTCTCAAGGGATTTTGTTCAAACTTTCACAGAAGCTTTGTCATCTAGTGCCCTGATGCATATTGTTGGGTGTTTGTGATTGGATATTTTTTTTTACCTAATTATGGCCCTTTGTTTTTTCCCTTATATAGAGTATATAGTGAACAATTTCTTCTGTTGCCCAACTGCTTCTACATTTCTCAAAGGATTTTGTTCATATTTTCACAGATTAGCTTTATCTTCAAGTGCCCTGCTGTGTATTGTCAGGGTTTAATGATAGGATAAGTTTTTACCTTTTACCTTATAATGGCCCTTTGTTTTTCCATAAAATTTAATTATTAGTGTAATATATCCTATTAATCACAACAAACTTTATTTAGTTATAAAACAGACACTATCTAGGTTGTTGCATGCCTGCCAGCTCATCTGCCTGCTTTTGGGTCCTGTAGAGTCAAGGTCAAGGTCATTGTTGCTAAAAATAGAAAATCTGTTTCCAGTCAGGTCACTGTTACTAAAAATAGAAAATAGGTTTCCGGTCAATAATTTGTTTGGAATAAGATATTTTTATGAAATTTGTGGTAAAGCAAGTGTTTATGAAGACCTCACTTAGGATGGCTTTTTGGCCTCCTAGGGTCAAGGTTACAGTTATTAAAAATAGAAAATTCATTAATCATGATTTACATTGCACATAGTTACATTGTTTGTTGCTAGTATTTGTATTTCAACTACAACATATTTATCTACAATGATGATAATTGAAAACCTGGTTTCGTGGCATTGCCATGTTCCTTGTTCATTTTTTAAAACCAAAGAATCAAACGAAAATAGTAATAACGATAATTAAGTTACCAGCAGCATGATATAGTATTGAAATATGTTATTGACCTTATTATGGAACTTATTATGGCGACTGTTTTTATTCATTTGACCATCGTTTTATACAATAATTCAATATATGAGCTGCGTCACGACAAAACCAACATAGTTCGTTTGCGACCAGCATGGATCCAGACCAGCCTGCGCATCCGCGCAGTCTGTTCAGGATCCATGCTGTTCGCTTACAGACCCTATAACAAGTAGAGAAACTGATAGCGAACAGCATGGATCCTGATCAGACTGCGCGGATGCGCAGGCTGGTCTGGATCCATGCTGGTCGCAAACCCATTATGTTGGTTTTGTCATGGCGCGGCTCAAATCTTTTGCAGTTTCAATCTGCATCTTACTAGAGTAAGGATTAAGTTCTTCATTTCTTTAGTGTTTGAAATTATTTTTTTGTCCAATAGGATTGCAGTATTTCAGATGAACCGTAACACATTTACTTGAGTAAATCGACAAACTGTTAATCAGTCTAGTAAATCGACTGTTAATTAGTAAATTTATTTAAAACAGTAAGCCGTCAAAGATTGATCAGTTTACAAAATTAAATTGGTCGCGCGGCTGCGCCGAGCCTGACCAGTTTAATTTTTTAAATAGGTACTGATAAACTTTAACCTATACTTAGTATTAAAGGGTCTATATAAACGAGGGAGGAACTGTTTCACGAAGGATGGAGTTCTTATGATAACTTGTCTGGAGTTCTTATGATAACTGTCACGGTGTTCCTTGAAACATTACGGATTTCTGTGGAAAACTTTTCTATATACTTGGGGATCTCTTATGACAAACGGTCACTTTTACCTTTAAATGGGGAGTTTGAGGCACTTAATTAAACTTTGATAATTAGGCTTGCCCTACTTATATATGTATTATGTTTCAGAAAAACATTTTAGTCCATTTTCACCGCCTTTTAAAAAAATCTGGTAATTTTGAGTAAAATTTCCAAATTACTTGTTCATTCGCACATATTGACCTTTTCGTTTATGATCTTTTTCGTTGCCATACTTAATTACCTTATTATAATGGAGAGTTACAAACATAAAGTCCAGGCTTATAAATGTATACCCGATTTTTAAAATGTCACGGAGTTCTTGTGATAGCTCAAAATATGTCCTGGTTTTCTTATGATAACTTTTGTTACTGCCAGTGTGTTTCTTGTGCCTAATTACGGCACCTTTAGTTTCTTGTGCCTAATTACGACACGTTAAAGCGTATGCCTGTAAATCATTATGAAGCATAGTATGCTTAGCATTTGCACATAACGTTGGTTTAGAGTGTATCATGGGTTCGAGCTCAACCCGGCAAGGAGCCGACACAGAATGAATACTGACATGAGTGAAGTTGAAATCTTGAATTCATGAAGATGAAATCGTAAATTCGTGAAGTTGAATCGTGACTTTGTGTGAAGTTGAAATCGTTAATTCGTGAAGTTGTGAATTCGTTAAGTTGAAATCGTGAATTCTGTATGTTGGAAATCGAGAATTCATAAAAGTTTAAATTGTGAATTCGTGAAGATGAACAAGAGAATTCAAGACGTTGAAATGTCATCACTGGTCTTTCGTTGATGAACAAAATATTGTTTCATACACTGTAGCCGCCAGCTGTCACTGTAGTCCAAATATATTCAACTGCGGATGAAAAGCGTATATGTTGAATAAATTAAGTATACTCAATCAAAATGAGTGTACCTAACAAAGCACAATAACGTTTGCACACTTCTCGATAAATTGTTATAGAATTTCTGGTATTTTTAGCTCACCTGAGCATATGCTCAGGGTGAGCTATTAGGATCACTCTTCGTCCGTCGTCTGTCGTCCGTTGTCCGTTCACACTTTTAAAACGACATCTCCTCTGAAACCATAAGGCAGATTATAATGAAACTTCTTAGGGATGTTCCTTGTGTGAAGCCTTTACAAAGTTGTTCAAAGAATTCCATTCCATGCAGAACTCTGGTTGCCATGGCAACCAAACGAAAAAACTTTAAATATCTTCTTCTAAAAATCCAAAAGAGCTAATGATAATTATCTTCATGAATTTACAAATTTAACTTCCTGGATTCCCGCTTTCAAAATACGGAATTCACGAATTCACGATTTCAGCTTCATGAATTCTCAGTGTCAACTTCACGAATACACGATATCAACTTCATGAATTCACGATTTCAACTTCATGAATTCACGATTTCAACTTCATGAATTCACGATTTCAACTTCATGAATTCACGATTTCAACTTCATCAATTCATGATTTCAACTTCATGAATTCACGATTTCAGCTTCACGAATCCTAGATTTCAACTTCATGAATTCACGACTTCAACTTCACGAATTCACGATTTCCCACCGGTGTTTCGCACGTCAAAATGCTCCACTTATATCTCTATGATCATTATCGTTGTTTCTTTTGTCAAGACGACGAATTCGAATTTGACCATGCCTATGCTTACGATCACGACTAACACATTTACGGCTACATATTCGGTTCGACGTCGAAGATGAAGACGACCACACAGGTACGACAACTACAACGATAACCACTACTTCGAACATGACCACAGCTTTTACGAATTCGTACACTGGTACAACGATTAGACCTACTCCAATCATGACTACAGCTTCTACGAATTCGTACACTGGTACAACGATAACCACTACTTCGAACATGACCACAGCTTTTACGAATTCGTACACTGGTACAACGATTAGACCAACTCCAATCATGACTACAGTTTCTACGACTTCATGCACTGGTACAACGATAACCACTACTTCGAACATGACCACAGCTTTTACAAATTCGTACACTTGTATAACTATAACCACTTCTTCGAACATGACCACAGCTTTTACGAATTCATACACTGGTACAACGATTAGACCTACTTCAATCATGAATACAGTTTCTAGGAATATATGCACTGGTACAACGATAACCACTACTTCGAACATGACCACAGCTTTTACGAATTCGTACACCGGTACAACGATAAGCACTACTTCGAACATGACTACAGCTTTTACGAATTCGTACACTGGTACAACGATTAGACCTACTTCAATCATGAATACAGTTTCTACGAATTCATGCACTTGTAAAACGATAACCACTACTTCGAACATGACCACAACTTTTACGAATTCGTACACTGGTACAACGATTAGACCTACTTCAGTCATGAATACAGTTTCTACGAATTCATGCACTTGTAAAACGATAACCACTACTTCGAACATGACCACAACTTTTACGAATTCGTACACTGCTTCAACGATAACCCCTACTTCGAAAATGTACAGCTTCTACGAATTGGTGAACTGGTACATGCATAACACCTACTTCGAACATAAATGACTACAACTTTAATGGAACGTGCACTGGTACAACGATAACAACAACTTCGAACATGTCTTCAGCTTCTACAAATTCATGCACTGGTACAACGATAACTACAACTTCCTACATGACTACAATTTCTACAAATTCATGCACTGGTACAACGATAACTACAACTTCCTACATGACTACAATTTCTACAAATTCATGCACTGGTACAACGATAACTACAACTTCCTACATGACTACAATTTCTACAAATTCATGCACTGGTACAACGATAACTACAATTTCCTACATGACTACAATTTCTACAAATTCATGCACTGGTACAACGATAACTACAATTTCCTACATGACTACAATTTCTACAAATTCATGCACTGGTACAACGATAACTACAACTTCCTACATGACTACAATTTCTACAAATTCGAGCACTTGTACAACGATTACACTTTCTATGAACATGACTACAGCCACTACGAATTCGTGCATTGATACGACATTTGAAACGGTAACGACGACTATAACTGATTGTGATGATTACTTTGACTTCAACAACTACGATGATAACAACAACAACAACAACAACATGGATATTACAAACCTCCATATTTAATATGTTGAGTGCATGTAAAAGAGCTGTTCGTTGTGGAAATTGTAGGTCCTTTAAAGTCCCCCCCACACACACACCACTACCAATTTGGGCAATGACTTATATTCTTTATCCGCCCGGCAATGATTTGCGGTTCTTATTAAGTGAAGGCAAATAGATATAATTTAAGACTGAAATACTGATTAAAATATGTTAAAAATTCAAGGACTGATAAATTGTGTTTGTATGTTTTCTTATAATAATAATAATAATAATAATAATAATAATAATAATAATAATAATAATAATAATAATAATAATAATAATAATAATAATAATAATAATAATAACAATAACAATAATAATAATAATAATAATAATAATGATAATGATAAAAATAATACTAATAAAATACTTTACCTTAAAACGCAAAAAGTCCTCTTTAGTAAATTATGTTGGCTTACTGTACTGTATAATATTAGGCTATATATTGAATTTTAAAAAATAGTAGATCTATTAATTGCAGTCATCGTTTATATGTTGTGCATCATACGTGTTACAAATCCAGAAGGAAACAAAATATTCTTTTCTCTATCTGATAGAAGTTAAAATTTTATTAGTGTCATTTTTAAGAATTTTAAAGTAAATCTACGTGAAATACCGCATGCCGCAATAGGGCGTATAAAGTTTAATAAATTTCACCAGGGTTGTCGTTCCTGATAAAGGTTTGTAAACAAACACTAAAATAGATTCACCTTGAACTTTGTACGTACACAAAACGCGAAAACGAAACTACAGTTACAGGTGTGTGGTGAAATACGCAGTAATAAGTTACTGAATTTTCGAAAAAACGAAAAAAGGATGGATTCGGACTCGGAGGTTTGTTTGATTTTAGTTTTGTTTTATTCAACATGATCTTAATATCACCGCATTTTAAACTGTACATTATATAGATCTAGAGTGTGTTGTGAAATGTTTAAATAAATTGGAAATCTGATTATTAATTTTAGATTGGTCAGCTTTTATTTGTAAATATGTCAATGGTTAACGCTATTAAGTTTAGAACGTGTAAATTATGTGCTTGTCCTGCATTTTATTCACCACTATCCGTAAAATACATGTACGATTTAGCATAGACCTACTGTTTATAAGTAACAAGTTACAACATGTATACACCGCCATTATAAAATTTGCTTAAAATGTGTTGCTTACTGTATATTAATTAACAATATGACACGGTCTAGTGCCTGGTAAACACGGGAACTAGTTTAAACAGACTTTCATAAGGTTTTAATTTGACAACGTCCCCATGTTGTATACGAGTGCGGATCAAGAAGGGGGGCTACTCATGCAGTTAACCCCTAAGCAAAAAAAGTCAAAATTACACTGTTAAGTTATTTCAAACTGTACGTGTACATAGTAAAGTTGATATTAGATGAAAACAATTAGATAAAATATGATAAATGTAAACATTTTTCAAAAGAAAATTTATGATGATTTAAGGCAGGTTTTTGATGAAATTGAATGAATTTCCCGGGGTCGTAATTGATTTACCTCCCTTGTCAAGATTTGTACTCAGGAGCGTCTGTCGCCTTGTAGTTCCACTGGCCCCTCAGTGGCCCTCACCGCTGTTGGTTTGAAAGCCGACGTGGACTTGATTAGAGCTAGCTTAAGTCCAATCAGTGGTTGTACTAAAGTGCCCGTGTGTGCCTGAAATAATTCACGGAAGGACACAGGTCTGAGGTCTTACTCTATCCTAATTATGATCTACACTGTGTTAAGGTTGGTGCGACGTACAAAACCCCCATCAACAACAACAACAACAACAACAACAACAACAAAACACCCCAAAAAGCAACAACAACAGCAACAAAAAACACAACAACAACAACAACAAAAAAAATAACACACAAAATTCATAGGAGGTATTGTAAATAGTCTGTCCCCTGACCTCCCATTTCGCACGGATTAGCGGGGACTTTGACTCTTTGATTTTAAAATCCTTGATAGTAGGTGTGTCCTGCGGGAACAATCTGATGATTAAATCCTTCCACAGTGAGTCAGAACTATTTTGCGATAAAACAATTAATCGAGCACTGGAGGGAGGGGGGGGGGGGGGTAAAGGGACTTCCACCGCAGTTCCCCGGGTTTGGCGCTGGGGGGACATTAATTTTGCTCCCATGAAAACTGACACCTTAGATGAGCTCTGAATTTTTGTCATTTTCCACATTGGGAAAAGACCCCGTTAAAAAGTTAAAGTTTGATCAAAAAGTCATTGCAAACTGACAAGTTGTTAAATGTTGATGAATTAATTGTTAATTTAACTTTTAGTAAAATTTTAGTGAAATATTTGTTGTTTTAGAGAATGATTAAGATAAAATAGAAACTGCCACAGGCGTCACGACAGTGAAATCCACTGAAAAATATAAACTTGTTCTAAAGATCTTATTACACGTACTACAGGTGGTCGCTCTGCGTTCACTGTACCAAAGAGGGAAATAAAACAAATTAACAACTTTATCATTTTTAATACGCGTCTTTATGATAAACTATATCTTAAATTGTCACCTTTTATCATACTTAACTAAAATTTTAATTCCTTATGATAACGTTAAGTTCATCACACTTGTTATTGTATCTGATTGAATCAGACATACTTTGTTGTCAAATCTTTAATTATACCTGTTATATCATAAATAGTATAGCTTTGCGCAGTGGAAAGTACGTTGATTTTAAACATTAATGAGCCGTGTCACGACAAAACCAACATAGTGTGTTTGCGACCAGCTTGGATCCAGACCAGCCTGCGCATCTGATCAGGATCCATGCTGTTCGCTTACCAACCCTATTACGAGTAGAGAAACTGATAGCGAAAAGCATGGATCCTGATCAGACTGCGCGGATGCGCAGGCTGGTCTGGATTCATGCTGGTCGCAAACCCATTATGTTGGGTTTTGTCATGACGCGGCTCATTTGTTTTTGAAGTAACTGTATGATAAACTTGCCTCGGTTTGAAAGTATATTCAAATTGTGTCCATTATTTTATGTCAGGGATTTATATTAATATTCTTTACATCTTGGAATATTGTCCCCTTTAAAACATGTCGTTTAGTAAAAGAATGTCGTCTGCTTTATTTTCAAATTTGTTCTTTTTATATAAATAATATTGGTAACAACTTGGTATATGAGAAGACGCTGAGGTACTTGGTTTCTGATCTTGTACCAAGCTGTTTCAAAATAATGCTATGATCGCTGTTGGCAGGTTGAAGGCTGATTTTTTCAGCTGACAATATCACTGTTAAGAATATGGCCAGATCATATGGGTTTTGTAGTTTGACCTGGCTTTATACTGTTGACATTGACAAATCGACACTGCTGCGACACTGCTGCGAACATTTAAATAAAAAATTCAATTATAGTTAAAATATACAATGCTCAAATTTGACTTTATGAAATACCTCGCCCTGTGGGGCCGGGCTTTATATACATCCTGCTTTTACAGATATCAATGAACAAGAAACTGTAATAACCCTCTACTGATAATGCCAGTATACCTTCGAATCCATTATATCTATAACTTATAACTAATAAATGAGCCGTGTCACGACAAAACCAACATAGTGCATTTGAGACCAGCATGGATCCAGACCAGCCTGCGCATCCGCGCAGTCTGATCAGGATCCATGCTGTTCTCTTACAAACCCTATTACAAGTAGAGAAACTGATAGCGAACAGCATGGATCCTGATCAGACTGCGCGGACGCGCAGGCTGGTCTGGATCCATGCTGGTAGCAAACCCATTATGTTGTTTTTGTCATGAAGCGGCTCAAATACAGTTTGCTTTTATGATGAGGCTTTGTCAATTTTTAAGACAAAATATTGTCAGTATTAAAGTGAGTGATTCTGAGACTAGGCAATCGAACAGTTTCCATTCTTTACATTTTTATACGCCCGTTTGAAAAACGGGAAGTATTATGGGAACGCCCCTGGCGGGCGGGCGGTCGGGCGGGCGGCGTCCAATTTTGTCCGGAGCATATCTCCTACATGTATGAAGGGATTTTAATGAAACTTCATAGAAATGTTCACCACTATGAGGAGCAGTGTCGCGCACATGAACCAGGTCTCTAGGTCAAAGGTCAAGGTCACACTTAGAGCTCATTGAAAAATGCTTGTCCGGAGCAAAACTTCCACATGTATAGAGGGATTTCAATATTACTTGGCACAAATGTTCACCATTGTGAGGCGGAGTGTCGCGTGCAAGATTCAGGTCCTTGCGGCCAAGGTCAAGGTCACACATAGAGGTCAAAGTTCAGATAAAAATATGAAGATGTGTATATGGACCATTTAGTCATCATTTATTGAGGGATTGTAACACAAATGGTCATTATCAAGACTATGGCTGTGATACATATAATTTAGGTCAATATATACAAGGTCAAGGTCACTAAAGATGATGAAATATCCAGATTTTGTAAATAGAATTTAATCAAAGGGCGACAACAAAGTTATTACTTTGTTCATAAATGACTTACACAATTACTCCCCTTGATCTACTTTCACTTTCAATTCTAAAAATAGAATTTAATCAAAGGGCATAAAATAATCCTCTTTCTTGGACTTGAGTATGTTCTAAAGAATGTAACATTTATTTACACATGTTTCATTCATTGGTCAAGATTCTTAACTGTGATAACTATGGTGTTCTGTAGACTTGGTATTTGTTCATAAAGATCATACAGTAATTACCTTATCAAATGTAAATACTTTCTCATAGAAATTTAATTATATTTTAATTTTCAAGTAAATATCAGTTCAGCTCATTCAAAGATTAAGAATTGTAATGAAATGTATTTCCCTAGAATAAAATCTTAAATCAGAATTTTTTAGATCCATAATGCCCCCATCTCCATCTAAAGCTTTCGTAAACGGGCGTATTTTGTGACTATGGCACCCTTGTTACATGTATGATTCAGTAATTAATGTACAAACATTACCATAGCTAAAGTTTTCCATTTCTTACTATTATCATATTGTATAATATCTGTTATTTTGTTTATTTTAGTTCCCTGGCGTTATTGACTTGAATGTGTCGGGCACGCACTTCCGAACGCTATTGTCCACATTGACAAAAGATGAGGACAGCGAGCTGGCAGCCATGTTCACAGGACGTAGTCCAGTTTATAAAGACAAAGATGGCCGGTATTTCATAGAGGCGGATCCTACGTCGTTCAGAGCAATTCTACATTTCTTGCTCTATGACGAACTGCCATTCAAGGATACCGGGTTTTCTCCTGCTGCAGGGTATCACGGCGGAGGAGGGTTGTTTGGTGGATTTTCCGGCAACAATAACATTAACACACGAAATATTGAGATGCTGTACAAAGATTCTGTAAATCTTGGACTTAAAAGACTTTCAGAAGCCATGAAATTGTTTCAGGCTAATTTCATGAATTCTAAAATGGATGAATATCGTCTTAAAATTCGCGGATATGATAAAACTATGGCGGCAATATTGGATATTATTCCTGCAGAATCATTGTTTCATAAAACGGAGTTTACTGTTAGAATAAAGCAAGATTTGCAGACCATTGAAGAACAGAAATGCTGTGAACATGATTGTAAAACTTTGACTCCTAGATTGTTTAATGGCCAACAGTATGTCAGAAACATAAATGCTATAGTGAAAGTTCAGTTCGAGGTTAACCCGACCATTCTGTCAGCCTTTGCTATCGACTTTCAAAACCGAGGATATACAGTTCAAGGTTCATTGGAAATGTGTGTGTTTGAATGCAAGAAAGACGTGAAACAATCAAGATATATCGTGTTTGACACACATAAATTAAACTGCTGCACAGAAGAACTATTTCTTTTGAACTTTAAGTGGGATATGGACACTCATGTTGTCAAACAACAAGGCATATTTGGAACGAAGAATGCTGCATTCAACCAAGTTGCACAAAACACAGGTTTTTCATTTGGCGGCAAAGAACAGAATCAGCAGTCAAACGCCGGTTTATTCGGAAGTGTTCAGCAATCTAATATTGGCTCCAAATCACCGCAGCCACAGAACAATGGAAGCGGGTTCGGCAAAGCAACTGGGTTCGGTTCTGTGCTACAACCAGCATCTTTTAACGCGGGAAATACGGGTTTTATTAAGTTTGGAGGAACACCGCAGCAAGGGGCTGAATCTGGCAATCAGCAACTAGGATTATTTGGACAGGGTCAAAGCTTTGGCAAAGGTTCTGAGCCGGAAGAGCAACAATCCCTTTTTGGCAAACCTTCCCAGCAACAAGGATCAAACTTATTCGGATCGTCCGCCTTTAACAGCCAGCAAAGCACGGCAGAAGCTGGTAAAAACGTATTTGGTAAGAATCAAAACCTAACGTTTGGACAAATGCAACAGAAAGGAAGTCCAAGTTTTTCATTTGGTCCTCCTCCACAAAAGCAATCAACGAATTTTGGTCCGTCATTTTTTGGAAAGTCGCCAAGCAAAGATCAGTCTGTTTTTGGGGGTAAACCAGTGTTTCAAAGTAGTTTTGGCTTTGGGAGTCCACAACAGCAAACAGTTACAGTGAGTCCTGGCCCAAGCAACGCTAAGAAAACGACAGCAGACGATAAACCGGAAGTATTATTTGGAAAACCATCATCAACAGCGGCAATTATAAGACCGGGGGAGAACACATTGCCGTCAGAGCCAAATTAAATAAATAAATAAAAATATTGTTGAACCTTATAAGCAACAAAAACCTGGAGACATTGTGATCTTATTTGAAGGTTTTATTTCGAAATAAAAAACAACAACATTTATTCATTGCAAGAATATTTAACTGTCAAGAATGTTTAGAAATAAATAATTACCACACGTGAATGTGCTTCAATATACATAATGGATTTTTTTTCAACTTGACTCAAATGTTCAGCCTAACAGGATGATCCGCAGAACCCATGATGCTGATCCGGCTCAAGGTCAAGGCTTCAACTGAAGATGACAATTTTAGACAGTTCTATGTCAGCACTGTAAATTCTGTACTCCATGAAATATTTTCTTGTAACTAAGTTTAAAGTCCAACAAAATGATACCAAATGACCTAAAAATCCTGTGTCATAGAGGTAAAGGGGATATTCCTTATGTAACAACTCTAGTTAAAGATGGTACCGAAACAATACCATTTTTGTGTCGCCTCTACGGAGTAGACGGAGTAGTGGCGACATATTGGGTTCACTTCTCCGTCGTCTGTCTGTCTGTCCGTCTGTCTGTCCGACCGTCACAAAACTTGTCCGGACTACTCCTCATAAATTACTGGTGCAATTTCATCCAAACTTTACAGGATTGATCAATACCAAGTCTAGTTGTGCATATTGTCAGCATTTTCTGGTTCAATGATTTTTGAGAGTTATGGCCCTTTAATAATTTTTATTTTTAAAGTTTGTCCGGACTACTTTTCTGATACCACTAATGCAATTTCAATGAAACTTTACAGGATTGATCTGTAGCTCAAGTACTTTCGCATATTGCACGGGTTTTCCAGTTGAATGATTTTTGGCCGAGTTATGGCCCTTTGATAAAAAGGTGTTTTTTTCTGTGTGTTGCCAAATACACTCAAGCTTGTCCGGACTATTCCTCATAAACTACTGGTGCAATTTTATCCAAACTTTACAGGAATGATCAGTACCAAGTCTAGTTGTGCACTGTCCGTCTGTCTGTCCGTCTGTCACAAAACTTGTCCCAACATGAAATTGGCCATCATGAGGCGACACATGTGATCACTGATCGTATTACCAGTTTTATTTCCCAAAATCTTTTAAGTTTTTGGTATCTTGTAAAAGTTGTAAAATTAATCTTTATTTGCCATAAACATGGACTGTCTTTGCCATTACAGCTCTGTTAGCAATCGGTATAATTACAGTCAATAAGTATTTTGTATGGAAGTCAAAACACTACTTTGTTTACATTTTGCTACCTTTATGACACATAACTACAAGCCCAGCGCTGCTTTTATCAATGGTTAAACATCTAACATGCCCTAAATTTATTATTCAAACACAATTTTAAACATGTTTGACATTTCTCAAGAATAAAAAAATATTGAATTTTTGAGGATGAATATGCCTTTAAACTTGTAGACTTGTTCACATTTTAGGTTTAAAATTTCAATCAGTAGATTTATATCGAATCACGAACAATATCCTAAAAAGTGCAGAGCTCAACATCGAATCATTATGAAAAGAAAATTAACAGACAGAATTAGATTTGGAATCTTGGCTTAATAAAAATATTGCTTGCAATTGTCAAGTGAACCCTAATGGAGTCCCATTTGTTTTCAATTCTCAGTAGACTCAAATAATGTTGATAAATAAATTTTTGAATGAAAAATATAATATCTATAATGATTTAAGAAATCAACAAAATTTTCCACACAGCCGCTCATAGCCTCTCAAAACATCGAAAACCAAAGTATAAAGGTGTACATCGACTTCGTTGAGGTACTATATCTAATATTTATAATAGATTGTCAAAGTTGATAATGATGATTGCACACTTCTTTTTTCACTTTTAATCAAGCATGCCTGTAAAATGACGGGTACCTGTCTCAATCATCATCATCATAATAATAATAATAATAATAATAATAATAATAAAACATACATTGATTTATTTGTAGTTATTTAAAAAAATAGTTCATTATTTTCACTTTTCAAGTAAGGAAAATATTAAGTGAGTGAAACTTTTCTACATATAATTAAAACATAATTGTTGCAGTTGTTGAATAAAACCGTTACAAAAGTTGAACTTTAATTGTCAGCAAGATGGTCAACTTTTGTCCAGAGTATAGTAAAGTTTTAAATATAATTTTTTAAACACTTTTTGAATAAGTGTCAATTATACATATATTACCTTAAATACACTTCCTTGTATAAAGCATGGACTTGTAATCTATGATATTGGACGGGTATGCATCCAGCATCATGTCACGTGATACTGAAGCCATGCTACAAAAAAGATTTCCATAAGCGTCTAGGACAACGTCAATGGACAGACAGTTATTGATGCTGATACATTCCGCCACACAACTGTCTGCATTGTCAGTTGGTCTCCCCTGTACAACATTATTGAAACTTCCAATGGCAACGTGGTAAAACACATCAAATACATCGGTTATAGAGTCACATACTGCAATAACAAAATAGGGACAAATACGAGTACATCTAAAGAACGCTCAAAAAGACAAAATTGAAAATGTTGCAGGGTTAGTTTTGATCGAGTCTGTTCATGGACAGTAATGGCAAGTGCAAGTTACCGTCCACACCCCTATTACAAGACTGATTATTTGGCAATAATATTACAAGAAATAATAAGTTTCCACGATCGAGTACACATATACAAAATGTACATGTGAAATCGCTAACTAAATATTTCACTAAACAGGTCACTTCATTTACACGTATGAATCTTGATTATGCACGAGTCATTCTTGGGACTTTTTGGTCATAACTATAAGACACATCTGTAAAAAATATCCTCAGAGATAAATAATGACTATATGTTACATTAAAATTTAAATTTCTCATCAATCAAATTCTAGAAAGCAAAAAACTAGTTACCCTTTATGCAATTTCTTAAAGTCAAGTTGTATTTATACAAATGATTGCAGAAACATCTCCCTCCAATGCACGTGCCTTCAGTCTCTATACAGTCACTGTCTACCGTGCAATGATTTGCTATGGTCGGGGCTTAAATTATTTACCAGAAAAAAAATCAGTAAATCAATGCCAATCATATCTCTTTTGATATTACAAAGAATTTCAAATATTCATTTCATAATTCCACTTCCGTTTTGTTAAAAATCAAGTATTTATTAAAGCAGTACATTGTATTACTATCTTTAACTAATGGAACTATTACCTTCACAAGTTGAGTGGTTGCATGTCTCTGATTCAATGGCAGGATCATCTTGTAAACATTGAACATCATCAATTCCTTGAATAGGAATGGTACATGACCTTGTCCTAGTTCTTTGACCGCCACCACAAGAGACGCTACATTGACTCCAGCCAGTCCAGGTTGCCCACGTGTAAGTTACTAAAGGATATACATGTAAAACTCTTTTGTTTAACGAAAGTGTTACAATATATATGCCAGAGACATTGGTCTTTTCAATAATAGCACAGATAAGAGATGCTTATTATCTGTTGAAAGTAGCGCTTTGAGTGAAATTATTTGTCATATAGTAAGAAAATGTGAACAAAGTAGTTTTATTTACATTTTTACAATATACTTAATCACTATAACTTTACAAATGGCTAAAAAACAACAAAACAAAAGATGATTCAGATAATTATCCAATGGTTTACTGCTTGGAAATTATAACAGGCCACCAAAAATTATAAAAGGTTTAGTGAAATAAAAGTAAAAGTATTTCTGAAGCATAACGAGGCTTTAGGAAATATTCATATTAGGTTGGTGTGTTAAAAAATTGTTTCATATAATATTATTTGAATGATCAGTCACTTGGTAAAATTAATTAAATTTAATAATTGTATTTTTTCCAGATAAAAGAGAGTTTTATATTGTGAATTTTTATAATATAATGTTGCATTAGAATTTTTTTCATGTAATATTGTTTGTTGTGTAAGTCGCTTTGATGAAATTTGATGCATCTTGTAACCCATCGTACAAGTTTATGAAGCAATGGTTCATGATTTGAACACCGATATTTTAATAATAAATGTTCAAATTGAAATGTATTAATTGAAACGGGTGAAAAATCAAGTGAATTATTACAACTAAAGAACTATAATCATGTAAAAACCCCGATATCTTAATAGACTATTTGGAAAAATTTCAAAATGCCTTGCTAGATTTGCACGTTTTTATTGATATTAAAAAATAGAGTATTTTTCTTTATTGACTTTGAATACAAAGAAGATCTTTGTGTGTTTTGTGTAAGATGAAATTATAATTCACCGAGTGAGCTTTAAAAGCAGTATTCACACGAGTGGCATAGCCACGAGTGAGAATACTGTTTTTGAAGTTCACGAGATGAAACAAACAAACAACTTAAACTTGTAAAAAAGAAACAGATATTATTTTTATTTTATGTTTAATAAATACAATTTTAAATGAATTTTTCTAGATATCAATTTAATATCAAATCTCTTTTCCCTACTGGTAGCTCTCAATTTCAGACGTATTTCACAAAAATGTATGAAGTCTTGGGAAAGAAAAAAAAAAGTCCAAAACTCATCGTTAATTGGTGATGATATATTATCTACTTTATACAAAAAAGAAAGAATGATCGCTTGTTTTAATACTTAAACAATTCTAGAAGAAGAAAAATATACCAATGCTGAGCATATTTCCGTATTTTTTTTCGCAGATATTTATAAGAGACTATCTTTTGAAAAGTAAGCGACAGCCATTTTTGAAGTTGAGTATTTTACGGGAGGAAAATGTGTTTGATTCAGAGAGATTTTATGTGGAGTTGTTAATTCTACATACACTCATAAGAAAGAAAACTTATTTTAGAATTGTTATAGACGATAAATAATTGTTGACATATGAGTTAACATTCTAAAAGCTACTAGGAATTTGGAAAACATCGAGTTTTTTAAAAGGCTGTCTAACAAACGATGTATTGTATACGTATTCTTCGGGCTGGTAAATATCATTGCATTACAGTTATTGCTCGTAGGATACTGAAATATGCCCAAATGTCACCAAGTGGAAGGAATGTATTTTCTTCAGAATGTTAAAATGAAATAAAAATTAGAAATGATATTTGGTTAATGGTAAACTGAATGAATTGAAGTAAGATTTTCTTTTTTCATTACGTTTGAAATTAGAGTTTTTTTTTTATCAATTTCAGCTTTGGTTTGTTCTAAACAGCCATTGCAACGTCGGAATTGTAAGCAAAGAAAAAATTGAGGTACCACAGGGGGAAAATCTTTAAAATCTAAACAAACTAAAGTCAATTCTAATGTTTGTATTGCAATCTTGTCAATGTGCTTACTGTGTACGCATTCAACATTGACGCTCCAAAGTCCTGTCTCCAGACATTCAGCTACAGGTGTAGGCACATTGTCCTTTACTTTATATCCATCTTCACATTTGTACCTGATATTTTTCCCAACATCCCTCATATTGCCAAGGAACATTCCATTGTCAGGATTGTTATGCTTATGCATTCTAAAGGCAATAATACATGCTTGATAATAAAACAAGTAGAACAAAACGATGCTGAGACTTATTAAGGTGATATATTATGATGGACCAAATAGCATAAAAAGCATTGCGTGATCTTTCATAATTACTTATATTATTGATGCTGTTTTATTTATTAATATCAGTATGGTTGCCAACATTTTATCACCGCATACATATTTTTTGTATTTAACGGATATGACATTTTACGACCATTGTGGATACGGTATTCTTGCATATCAGACTGATGTTTCAGTTAGTTAAATTACGCATGTTAGAAATTTCGTTTGTCATAGGAGTGCAAGATGAATAGATGGGTCGCGTGCTTCAACATGGCGTCATTTTTAGGCCAAACATTTCAAAAAAAGGTAAAATATGCAAGAAAAATATCTGAAATCCCTATGCGGTTCAGATCGGAACTGCATTTAACAGATATTATCATTAATTTACGTCGCATTTAATCAAACTATCAAAACAAAATTTGATGATTCTAACATACATGAATAGCAACTAATTTATGGATCAGAGTTAAATCGTTTACCCATACAGACACAATGCGTTTACTTAACTGAAGTGTAGGTATTAGTTACCCGTACTCCAGTAATCGCACTGTCTGTCGGAGATGAAAGCTCGTTGATTGGCTCATTTTTTCTAGGGTTTACTTATTATGACGGCAGGGAAAAGGATAACGATAGAAAAGTCATTTTCAGATGCTTGTTCATTGGTAACATTTTGTGGCATTTCATATTGTGACGAAAGAGTACGTAATTTTATTACGCCCCATTGTACAAATAAGATAGCTTCGTGTTTTGATGCTCTTTCTATTACGTGTAAAAAATACTCTTTTATTGCGAATAATTTACACAGCCACAATTTTATTAGACATCATAAAATTATTAACAGTAAAGTATAGTGATAAAATAAAAATTAATAAATAATAGATGTCATTCTTTTTAACTTTATCTGAAAGTTACCAAGTGCTTCGAAAACTAACACACCAACTGCCCTATGTAACAAACTTGTCTTTTTCGAATTTGCATACGTGAGTTATGTTGGGACTAAAATCCCAATTAGGGAAAAGTAATGGCGCTTTTATTACATAATGTTAATAATACAGAAAGCTACCTTTTCAGTAAAAGCTTTGCACTTATTATAGATACCGTGGAGAATTATATACAGTAACTATAATAGTACTTAATTCCAATGTGCAAATCATAACAAAAACATCAAATATGATATCTTGCCAACCGAACATAAACATTTAAAACGATTCTTGAATCAAAGGTAAAATCAACAGTTGAACTAGTGAATGATTTTAATTAAGATAATGAAAACCTGACGCAACCAGAGCATCAAAAAGCAAAGTTATAGATCTGTTACTGAACGACTTTTGTAAACGATAATTATACAGGGCGATATTTTATGCCCAGATGATTTACAATTTTGCTAATTTATTTATTTATTGATTATTTGATGCATTATTCATGGTAAGAGTGGGTACCTGAGTATTTTGTTAGTTAAATATTGGTAGATACCGGTATTTTAATGACACAGTTGGTTAATACATTCAAAATACTCAAATCTCATAGAATTCAACATACGTTTCTTGTAAAAATATATGATACGCATGCATTATTTAACGTTGCATTTGTATTTATTATAATAACATATAATATTAAAATTTTGGATATAGAAAATATATAATATTTTAATTGATACCCAAAAAAAAGAAAAAAAGAAATAACTGTACGTGAACAATCATTTATTTCTATAAAAAACACACACGACATACATTCCGATCTGTTATACTCATAGATCTTCTAATTATTGCATGAGATATTGTATTTAATACATAATATTATTTCACAATTTTATTATATAATATTTATACGAGCATAACTTACATAATCGGTTATTTCTGTCAGTCCTGCACTAACAAAGTTCTATGCTCCTGCGTTTATGAATAAATTATGCAAATGAGCCGCCATGTTGGAGTTTCGGTAAGCGTGTTGGAAATTGCTACCTGTTCGTTTTGAAAGCTCGTCCTAACTAACAGTTTCCTTGAATGTAGGAAAACTTGGTTTTGTTTGATTGCATATTGAATGATAGGTATTACAAAATAAATATAATGAAAATCGATCAATAAATAATTGTATACGAACGTTATAAAGTCAATTTAATTCATCAGAATAATAAGGTTCTGTTGCAGGGTATCGGTAAAAGACTGATTTTTTTTCCCGTTTTTGAAATTTATTTGAACACGGAGACAATTTTTCTCAAACAGGTTTATGAATATACTTTACGTTGCAACAGAGTTTACCGTGTGTCCATTCCTTATTTAAATTGTCTGAGAAGTTAAATCTGTTTGTTTACATGTAAATGTGTACCGTCATTTTGACCGACTGGAATAAAAACTACCATGACGATGATAATACCGGATATGTAATGAAAATTATGCCGTGTAGTGCAAAGTTTTGGACATTGAAATTAAAATTAACACTTACGTTGACTCAAACTGTTCCTTGTCAGCAAAATTGAAACCGAAAGTAGTGGTTGTTCTAGAATTTAATCGAATAAAATGGGTGGGATTTAACCACCGCGCATGCCCTGTGCGAACGTATTGTTTACATCCGGTCGTAGCATAGGGTAATAGTGCAAACTTTGTTAGTGTCCTGATAATAAAGAGAAAAGATGAGGGCCCTCGATAATGTTGTTGTAATTTTTGGCCCAATATATTTACATTAATGTTTTATGTATAATTGTGTAGTATTGTGAAAGTTTGCGTATGTATATATAAACAATAAAAGATGTTTAAGGTGATAACGGAGACAATTATCAATAAAATACCTAAAATGAGATTTTTTGCTTAGTAGAATTATCAACCTTTTCTGAATACATTCGTGATTTAATTTTGGAAGCAGTTAGTCCCAAACGTTTTAAAACGATACCTTTACCATTTTTATCCACAATGTGCGTAACCTGTCAATTATCTATAACGCGCCGCCCCCTATTGTGGCACCAATGAGGGAAATCGGAAGTTACATATATCCACGAATTACCGGTTCATTTGTTATTAGTCGATATTAATCATAAAAATACTGTACATCTTTTATGAATATTTCAACATTGTATCGCCTACCATTTAAGTAGCCATTTTATAAATTAAGAAATTGTCGGCCAAGATGTAACAAATAATTTAGCATAGCGGTAAATCGCACGACCATGGGGATGGTTAAAATATAATGGCAGCTACATTATTATAATGTAGCTGCCATTATCCATAATGTGTGAAATTTATTTATTCCGTAATCTTATCATTATCTACATTATATTGAGTTTATAAACTAAGTACGGATTCAAAAGCTTGCTTTGCATGCAACCTCGTTTTTTCTAACAATGTGAAAAGAAACAGACAACACTTTTATGTATGACAGGTGGTCAGGTGTCGTTTACAAATTTCTAAAATATTTTTACGATAGTCTTCGGATGATTAATTCTTTATGAATCAATGAGAAAGATATATTTTCAGTGAACGGTTTGAATATATTGTTCACTAGTAAATCGAACACAATTTATTGTAAGTCCCAGAAGAAACTGAATCTATGTATGCCGTGTATAGATAAAATTCGGAATAATAAAAGTCAAGAACGTCAGATCATATTGATCGAGAAATTCCTTTTATTTCTATTAAATTATGTCAAGCATTTATATGAACTGATCGCACAAAAATATATAATATCTCGTTCTTATTTGTACAACGTACCATGCACGGACTTTAAAAGTCTGTCAGGGGCACAGTTTTTCGTTATTTTAATTTATATTTTAACGAAATTTCATACACGAATACACAGGCAGAGTGATACTGATATAATATTGTAATAATAATGATGATGATGCTAAATAATGATAATAACATCAAAAATCACGTTAAGATTTGAAGAAATGATATTTATCAGCTGCTTTTTAATTGGTCACATGTTACTGGGTCATATAAGTTGTTAGAGCATGTGTTACCGCATTTTGTCATCCCCTTTGGTGTGATATTTGCGTGTTATACAATAATTTAACAGAAAACGTAGGGGTGTCAGAAAGAAAGCCGATTTATGACACTTCGTTTGATGCGCGTCGGACTAACTTTGAATCGGCATAACTTTTTTAATAAACAAGCAATTTACATGCGGTTTAAAGCACATGAAAGGGAATTAAATTGCAAAGGGAACCATGTCAGGGATTTTGTTTGCTAAATCAGCGACTTAATTATCTTTAATTACGTAATATGTATGCTGGAAAAAGACGCATAAATTGTTCAACGTGACGTATTATTTTTTTGAGAAAAGACAGAAAAAATCTAAGACACGGGTACCCAGATATTATAATTATGTTTATATTCAAAAAATTTGATGACAAAAAAAATAAATAAAAAAATGACTTTGGTATGACTATTTAAGATTATATACTTTTTATCAAAATCAATAATTTACAAAGTCATTTTTTTCAAATATGATATTTTTTATGAAGATCAAAGACATTTAATGCACAAAATTTAAATAAATAACAATTATTACTAAAATAAGTTGGTTTCAACGACATTTATGGTAGTACCATGGAAATTGTCCGTTGTCGCCTTAAACTAAAGTAATGAAGAGAAACAATGATCTTGACATTTATCATTTCAAAATAAGTACATACTACAAGAGATAGCTCATGCATTTGAACAGTTTTACACATGGTAAACATTTATTTACATTTTCTTGTATAAATTGAAGACACGTCATAATCAAATAAATGTCCTGGTAATGCATCCAGTATCATGTCACGTGACACTTGTGATAGATTGCACATCAGAATTCCAAATTTACTGTACCTGTCAATGGAAAGACAGTTTGTGTTGCTAATGCATTCCTTTATACAGACGTCAACGCTGGCAGCTGGCATCTCGTACTGTATGTCATTGTAACCAACAATAGCAACGTGCTCAAACACATCAAATTCATCTGTGAGAATTTCACACACTGTAATAACACAACATATTACAAAGCAATATAATAAAAAAAATAAAAAAATAAATAAATAATTAAATGAATAAATAAATAAATAAATTCATGACGTAAAATGAGTAAGGAAAAATGAGTTTGACATGATATCAATATCAATATATAATTGCTAACTCAATTGTCTGCTTCAGCTATGTTTTCTTATTTCTATTGACACTGTAAAAACGAGGGTTGTCCCCACGAGGGTTGTCCCCAAAAGTTCAGATTAAAGTTCTATACGCACTTTTTGCATTTTAGTTTACACTTGTATTTTCTATTGAAATATCTACATGATCTAACCAGTCGGTAAATATTTAAAAGGGTAATTAAATTTTTTAAATTGCTATTTAATAAATCGTCATTATGCAATCCGGGGCTCATTATTTTTAATCTAAAAATGTGTTCTTTTTGCTGATGTACACTCAAAAAACTACAATCACCTAGCAGGCATTGTTCTAGAATCGTAAACAGGTGTATTCGATGTCAATTGTTCAGACTTTGGACATAATACACAACTTTTTCTTATAGCAAGCA
Organism: Ruditapes philippinarum; assembly: GCF_026571515.1. Lineage (NCBI taxonomy): Eukaryota > Metazoa > Mollusca > Bivalvia > Venerida > Veneridae > Ruditapes > Ruditapes philippinarum. Next base: position 139,741 of record NW_026855964.1, on the reverse strand, counting down.
TACTTTTCTAAACCAGCTGCTAAAAATATAATCAAATGGTTTTATTTGACATTCACTATCACAAAGCCATGCATGTCTGTTTAAATATCATAGAATAAGACAAACAAATGATAAGGGAGACGCAATATATATATGAAGGCTTACAGATGACCCAGGCCTTTATTAAACGTTGAAAGGAGTTTTAGAGACAATTTTCCGAGCGGGAAGAACAACATTATAGCGATATTGCGAACTCAGCGCAAGAGACAGGTGAATGTCTGTTACGTATCACACAGATAAGGGATCAACACAGGACATTTTTATTAAAGTCTTAAAATGCAAACGATTCCTGTACGTTTGGTGCAGGAGCCATTGATCAAGGACGAGATAGACGTCCTTATATCATACATGTCGAGTGAGGATTTTATCGAATCTTGTTGACGTCGAAATGGTGTCTTGTCTTGTACTGCTTGTACTGCTGCGTATATACTGCAATGGTGTGAGTGTCTTTCATTCGTAATTCCATATCATATCATGTATGCAATTTGTATGGAAAATGGAAATATATTGACTTTAAGAATCCATAGATCTGAAATTGATTTGATTTTTTTTCATTTTATAAGATTATTTTCCAAGTTTTTTGGGACAAACCTCATGCATCAATTAACAGCTTTTACCATTTTAGTCATATAAGTCATAACTTGCTGACCGTTACATACTCAGACTTTCGGGTAAACAAAACAAAGATATCTGAGACATAGCTTCAGTTACAAGTATTCGTTTATTGGTATGGAATTTCAAAACAAATTCACAAAATAAATTGTACAAATCAAGTTACCCTTAATGCAATTTTGTAAGGTCACGTTATATCGGTACAGGGGGTTGCAGAAACATCTCCCTCCAATGCACATGCCTTCAGTCTCTATACAGTCCGCATCTACCGTACAAAACTTGCCTATCGTCGGGGCTATAAAATAACCAGAAACAAAACATTTAAACAAATCGACTTTCATCTGATATGATATTTTGATATGATAAAGAATTTCAAACATTCATTTCATAATTTCATTTCCTTTATGTAAAGAATCAAGTTACTTTTAAATCACTACGTTATTGTACTTTCTTTAACTAGTAGAGCCAGTTATTTATCGTTTTACCTTCACAAGTTGGGTGGTTGCATGTCTCTGATTCAATGCCCGGATGATTTACCGGATCATCTTGTAAACATTGAACATCATCAATGCCTTGTATAGGAATGGTACACGACCTTGTCCTTGTTCTTTGACCGCCACCACAAGAGACGCTACATTGACTCCAGCCAGTCCAGGTTGCCCACGTGTATGCCACTAAATGATACAAATGTAAAATACTTTTTTTTCGAAATCATGGCAATAAATGCTCCATACCTTTTATTATGACAGAGACATTCCTTCAGTTAAGAATTTTACAGAAAAGACAAGGTATCTCATTAATTATCGAAACTGACACAGTTTCACAAATATAAATTACATGTTGTAAACACAACAAGTGCAACCTTATCGAGTGAAATATAATTCCTAGTAAAATTGTTGGCAATAGGTTAAACTGATGCAATAATTTGAGTAAGATGTACTTATAGATAAGGGGAAATATATGTTAGAACTTTGAAATATTAAGTATGTTACTCAATATGATACATGCAATTTTGTTTGAATTATCATATTCAATCGCGGTGATGAATTTTAATTTACTTTGCATCTCCCTCTAGCAACGATTCGAGAGTTTAACATAATTGACTAAGAGGTATTTGATTTGAGATTGATAAATTGACACGGTTAACTTAAAAAATATGCATTTGTTTAAATTGATTTCCAATGTTTTTCCTCTTTTTGTTTTTCACGTTGTTATGTTCTAAATTAAAATACACCAATATGTAGGATAAAATTTATAATAATTTGTTCATCATGTAAGGTTATTGTACATGTTCCATTGAATTGCTAAGCCTTATGAAAAAGAAAAGAATACATAACTGTAGATTAAAATCTCTGTTTTTATTTGTTTGCAAAGGCAATAAAGCGATTTCATCTGTCTCTCATCTGCATGTATAATTTTATGCACCTGCAAGCACTTGAACGAAAAGTCTTACATTGGCTATTTGGATATCATGTCATATGAAACATCCAAAAATATATTGTAACATTAGCAATTGTTTCCGGCTTGGGATAGGAAAGAAAATCAAATTTAACAATTTCTTCTGCCTCTGTTAAATCTCGATTACCAGATTAACAGGTTTTACTATTACTCCTGGTTCACATATTTTTTAACGTAAGTTCTACTGATGTTATAGAGGTTTTAATCACATAGATGTCTTAATCACATAGGCTTTACCATTCATCTCAATTGCTTTATCTAAGTGTAAGAGAGATAAAATAATCGGCAATCTTCTAAATGCATTGTGTTCTGCTAAAAATGTTTTCTACTTTTTAGAAATGTATAAAATTATAATAATATCTCAACGATTTCCAATATGAGTCTTCATTGCATTGAAAGGACCCATTATGGCTCGCACACACATTCCGTTGTTTGGGATGAAATATTTAATAGGGTGATAATCGAACAATATTCAATAAATCTGCCTGTTTTGCTACAAAGTGGATGATATGTTTTTTACTCTAAACAAGGTCATATTAATAAGGAGATTGAATTATTTGTAAATGTATAATGTCAATGTGCTTACTGTTTACGCATTCAACATTGACGCTCCAAAGTCCTGTCTCCAGACATTCAGCAACAGGTGTAGGCACATTGTTCTTTACTTTATATCCGTGTTCACATGTGTACCTGATATCTTTCCCAACATTCCTCATGTTGCCAAGGACCCTTCCATGTTCAGGAATGGTTATGCTTATACATTCTAAAGGCAATTATGATTTAAATAATGTAATACTTGTAAAAGTTAAATACTAATGCTACACACGTATTACATATATAACAAATGGTTGATTTAAAATTGTAATCAAATACGAAGACGTGTATATTTTTGCTTTAAATGTCAGTTACATTCATAAGTCCCGCATGAATCTGTTTCATTTTTCAATATCAATATTCTCATTGATGACAATTAATCATGCAAATATTGTTTGTATTTAACAAAAAAATGTATTTTTTTATCTCTTGTGGCCATTTCGTTCAGTGAAGCGGACTATGTCAGTGATATACAGTGATATGCATGATATTTTTGTCCTGTAAACGCCTGACAATGTTTTTTTTGCAGCTCTAGTGGCCATATTGTGCAGGCGGTCAGTCGGACAGCAAACGGACGGACGGACACACGGCAAAGGCAAAATAATATGTCTCCCAAATTGTGGGAGACATAATTACTCAATTGAGGTTGTATTTCTCATGCGTATAAAAAAATTATGAATTTAAGATATCCTCTAAATCAACCTGATCAAAGGGGAAAAAATAGAAAAGATACATAATATATAAATCAACAACATAAAAGCAGTTTTCAAATAAATATGAATAATTTGTTGAATTAAAGGCATAGTATTACCTTTTATAACACAGCCACTAGTTTCTTGAACTTCTCCCCTTTTGCAGACATTCTGTAAGAAAATTTTCATTTTAAAAATAAGTGAGTACATATGTTTAAAAATGTATCTTCCTGAATTTATTTAAATCCATTTTAGTTGTTTTTTGCGTGTCATTTTCAGATCTTTTATTCAAAGCAAAACGATTTTCATTTTGTACTAACTAATTGTGTTGGTTTAATCTTGAAATCATACCTGTGTAGATGAAGGTTGCAGGTTTGTTTTGTCAGCATAAAGACATTCTCCGGGGCTAAAGTGTTCTGAACTTGTTGTTGCGAATAGTTCACAAATCTTCATTTTCGTCCTAAAATTCAATGCTTTACAATAATCTCGTGCAATACATTCTTCCATACATTGTTCTATTGTCCTTCCAACCAAAACAGAAAATTTATTGTCCCCAGAATAACAAAGATTGAATTCTAAAGCTCCAAAATCTATGACAGCATAAATCACCTTAAAAAGAACGAGCAATAAACACTTTGCCGTCATATTTGTTAAACCTCATAACATCTGCAGTTCCAAAATATAGCTTAAGGTAACCCACCAACTAGTTTATGTTATCAAACCAAACTAGTCTTTTTCCTCTTAGCACATATGATAAATGTTAATTTGTTTTATTGAAATCCCAAAGCAAGAAAACTAATGTGCATTTTATGATATAATCGTATCGATTTGAAAAGCTACGTTATTATTGAAAGCTTTGCACCAATCTTTGGTACAGTAGATAATTGTTTACTGTCCTTCCGCAAAGCGTTGTGCAACACCAATTATGATAACAGGACGACTGAACATAAATATTTCAGCAATTATGTGATACAGTATTGACTGAATTCAATCAACAAAAGGGAAAGAGCGACAAAAAGTATAAATATACATGTTTACACTTTTTTATCGACTGTCTATGGACAGCATCAATAATGTAGTTTTAGACTATTATATGGTCTTTTAGTTCTGCTACTTCTTTCTTACTCTGGTGCCCATTCATGCCTAAAATAATGTCCGGTGGGGCACTCGATGTATTTTCACAGGGTAAAATGGGCAATTTGCCCGCAATATAACCTTTTCAATGTTGTTTCGACATTAAGGAATTTATTGCAGTTTTTGCAACTTCTATTCAGTCGTAAAATCTTTAAACTGTGTGAAAATCATGCACGCAAGTTGGGTTTCCTAATTGTTGAAAATATTAACTAATACTGTTTTTTTTCAATAATGGAAACGCTAGCTGTTGAAAGGCCGATAAAAAGTGGACCTTCTTTTGCAAAATGAACTCTTAAACAAACATTAAAATTCGGTCAATGAAAAGTGTTTCCAACGTAGCCGTTGATAGACTGATAGAAAGATCACGAGTAGAATACCTCCTATTGGTGATATTGGATGTTTAAGCGAGCGTAGCCTTTGATAGACTGATTGAAAGATCGCGAATAGAAGACCTCCTATTGGTGATGTCGGGTGTTTAAGCGTAACCGTTGATAGACTGATAGAAAGATCACGAGTCGAAGACCTCCTATTGGTGATGTCGGATCTTTAAGCGTAGCTTTTGATAGACTGATTGAAAGATCAAGATAGAAGACCTCCTATTGGAGATGTTGGATCTTTAAGCATAGCCGTTGATAGACTGATTGAAAGATCACGAATAGAAGACCTCCTATTGGTGATGTCGGATGTTTAAGCGTAGCCGCTGATAGACTTATAGAAAGATCACGAATAGATGACCTCCTATTGGTGATGTCGGATCTGTAAGCGTAGCTGTTTATAGTCTGACTAAAAAATTCACGTGTAGATGATCTTTTTTTGCAATCTCCCATGCAGTGATCTCTGCTTACGATATTAGATCTCTGCTATCACAACATTTTCGTCGAGATTTTTGACGATATGTTTTTATTCTGATATTCATTTTAAAAAGTGATCATGATTTTGCTAATGTTTAAAGACCTATGGTGTTAGATGTGAACTAATATAAAAAATCATTTTGGAAACATAGATGTTATGAAAATAATTTTTAATTTGCACCATTAATTTCCGAATTTTCGATAGAGAAATCATTCACGGGATTAATTATTTCGATTCGACACTTAACAATTTTTTCAATCATATCGACATATTTGACACCATAGCACAAGTTATAATGTCGCTGTTTTTTATAGATAAGATATCCGCCATCTAGACAAGACTATTAGCACGTGATTTGTGTGAAGGCAATGGTAACTGGCCGTAGCGTAACCGGTGCGAGTTTGCTGTTATTGGTGATGAACGACCCTAGAGTGTAGCTTAAATAACTACCTGAATCGAATCATATCTTGATTTGAACAAATTTTGAAGAGGTCTACTTTTCAATACTAAATGCTAAATCCAGTATTCCTTGTATAAACAACAGCAACAGGTGCGTAAAATATCTAACAATGCAATCGTGTTTAGCAAAGTTTATATTCTTCGACAGCAAAGGTCACACGGGTCTTGCCAATATAAAAGGCAAGACTCTTCCCAAACTAAATTATTCCACAAGCATAGATCACAATAGTAATATTTTTTCTAGAATTAACGTTTCACAAAACGTCGTATAGAACGAGCTTTTTGATTTTAATGTTTTGATTGCCTTATGAAATCGTGAGGCAACCAATGATAAGTCTGTCTTTGACACACCTCTTATCGGCTTTCTGTTCTTCTCTATTTTGATATCGGCGAAAATCCCACGGTTTTATAAATGTTAATGGTTCAGCCGTGGGTATTTGACGCTGACTTTGAAAAAGTTCAGGCCAAATATCTTAATGCTAGACCTTAAAAAATATTTTGGATAAAAATGTATGTTAAATCAAAAGACAGTGCCAATGTTGACTTTAAACTCATGTTTGGAACAAACCACCCAGCAGTTCATTATGAAAAATCTAATTTCTATGCAATGGGTTTTAAAAAAGAATATTTTTATCAAATGTTTCTTTTTATGAGATTATGTATGACAAACAAAGTTAAAACCGAGGATACTTCTGATTTGATCTTCTTGATCATGCCTTGTAGAAATTAGATTTAATTTACAATATCATACCCTCACATTGTCATTTTGTCATAACTTATGAAGTATCGATAGTTTATTGTGGTCAAATAAATAAACTGGTGTAAAATCAGAGTTGGATAGCATAGGGCGCCGTCCTGGCTTGTCCATAAATGATAAGAATATCGCGTTGGGATTGCTTGAAGGAGGTACACATGCTTCTGACGTCACACGTTATTTTTGTTGCAATGAACAGACTATTTATAGTCTGCAACAGCGTTTACGACAGACAGGCAGCGTTAATGATCGGCCACTGTTAGGGAGACCGCGCATAACAACGCCAAGGGAAGATAGGTACATGGTGACGTCATCATGCCGTCACTGCTTTATGCTCGCGACAAAATTAGTGCACCATCTCAGACTGGCTACGGGGACCAGAATATCTGTTTTCAGGACCGCTAGGCTACGAGCTCAACGCCCATACAAAGATGTTCCTCTTACGCAACGTCACCAGGTTGCACACTTGGATTGGGCACGTCGACACAGCCGTTGGGTTAGGCAGCGATGGAATAGAGTCGTCTTCACTGACGAATACAATTATCCTTAATTCCGCCGATGATAGGGTAGCGTATGGCGTCGTCGTTCTGAACGGCTAGATCCTGCCAACGTTGTTGAATGTAATGGTTACTCCGGCAAAGGTGTCATACTCTGGGGCGGAATATCATATGAAGGTAAAACTGAACTGAAAATTGTTCAAGGACGCCTAAATGCCGCGCGCTATTGTGCTGACATTATCCTCCCTGTCGTTTTACATTACATACAGAACGTTAATGCTGACGTTTTTCAGCAGGATAATGCACGTTGTCATACTGCTCTCTTTATATGTAACGTCCTGGCGGCAAACAACATTAACATGCTCGAATGGCCTCCGTTGTTTCGCTTTTATCCAGGCAAGAGGCGGACACACTAGATACTGACATTTTTTCGAATTTTTACTTTGACACCATCATAAAATATTGATGGAATATCCATAGTAAATGACTTTTGTTTTTGTTAGAATTGTTAAGATGTATTTGATATAAAATGAATTTTATTGTGAGTAATTGTTTTTACAATTTACAACTGTAGTGTAATAAATATAAACCAAAAAGATTGCGTACTGACTTAACTTTTTTCCCTCTGAGTATATAACAAACGAAATATCTAAGCCCCGGGCTTTATGGGTATTTAGAAGAACATTTTTAAATTTTTTTGACTACATGAGAGTACGTAAAATCAACAGCCCTAGAACGGGGATAAAAGCTTTTATTTAACCAGGAACATAACTAAAACAAACTTGGTACAGTTTTATATCAAGATGATCTAGTCTTTAGGAGTGAATCTACTATAGCTGCTCTTCTTATTAAAACATTCCTCCAAAAATCTTACAATCCAAAACTAACTCCAAACCTTAATTGTAGGACAAAATATCATCATTGGACAAGCAAAGTTTCAGTTGATTGTACATTCAAATATAGAAATATTTTTATAACAATTGTTTTGAATGTCATATTATTTGCTTTTTCGTTGAATGAAATTTTGATTCAAAAATTATACGACTGTACACTTATTCGATTTGAAAGAAGTGTATGTTGCTAATAAAACACATTATTTTCACAAATTCGTTCAAATATATTTCCTAGTATAAAGTTCCGACGGGCTATAATTAACTATATTTCCAGAATATGCATCGAGCATCATGTCACGTGCCACTGTTGCCAGATTGCACAATAATTCCAGTTGAATCTGTATAAATGTCAAGAGAAAGACATTTTATGTTGCTTATGCATGCCTGTACACAACTTAGTGCGCTGTCAATTGGCCTCTTTTACTGTACATCATTGTACCCGTCAATACTAATGCCAACGAATATATCAAATTCATCTGTCAGAGAGTCACATATTGTTAAATGGAAAAAAGGTATTCGCAATACTTCGAAATCATCATATGTAAAATATTGAGAATAAAGAGGCAATGTGAACAGAATAGAACGCAATCCAGACACAATCCAGTCACACCAGCAGGGTACCTAGTAGGCACAGAACTAAAAATGTGAAGGGGACACAAGGGCTGTAAAAGAAGGGGAAGGATAAGACTTAAGAAATACACATGAAATAAAAGATGACAGAACCGTAAAAGATACAGACACAGTTTGACTTTATATAAAAAAAACGTAATCGTTAAATAAATGAGATGCTCTATGCATTATCACTTGAATTGACATTCTAATATCTTAATATATTTCCTCATTTTGACCTTTGGACTTAAATATTTGTAAGTGTCTAGGTTTGAATCTTGTTTGTTTGCTAAAAATGATACACGCAAAATGTTTTGCCTTAAACTTTTTGAAATATATCTTGAAAACTAAATAATGCTATAATTATACATTTGAATAAAATTTCCTATCAAGTCACATAGCAAATAAGGAAAACTAGTTACCCTTTATGCAATTTCTCAAGGTCACGTTGTATCGATACAAATGATTGCAGAAATATATATCTTTGAAAAATACTTGGGTAAACGAGGGTTGTAGATGTCCTTTGTCAGCATAAAGACATTCTCCATGGATTAATTGGTACCCTGAACTTGTTGTTGCATAAAGTTCACAAATGTTCATTCTTGTCCTAAAATTCAATACCAACTGCGATACGTAACAAACGTGTCTTTCTCGAATTTGCATACGCAAGTTATGTGGGGACTAAAGTCCCAATTAGGGAAAAGTAATGGCGCTTTTATTACATAATGTTTTGATAAAGAAAGCTACCCTATCATTGATAGCTTTGCACTTCTTATATATACCATGGATAATTATATATAGTAACTATAAAATTATACTTAATTCCAAAGTGTACATCATAAAACGAACATTAAATATGATATCTTGCCAACCGAACATAAACATTTAAAACGATTCTTGAATCAAAGGTAAAATCAACAGTTGAACTATTGAATGATTTCAATCAAAATAATTAAAAGCTTACGCAATGAGAGCATTTAAAGAGCAAAGTTATAGATCCCCATACTGGACGACCTTTGTCAACGACAATTATACCCAGCGATATTTTACGCCCAGACGAATTTTCAATTTTTGCTTATTTATTTATCTAATTTATTGATTTATTGATGATTTGATGCATTATTCATGGTAATAGTGGGTACCTGAGTATTCTGTTTGTTTAATATTGACAGATACCGGTATTTTAATGACACAATAGGTTAATTCATTCAAAATAATCCAATCTTATAGAATTCAACATACGTTTCTTGTACAATATATATGATACGCTTGCATTATTTAACGTCGCATTTGTATCAAATATGAAAACATATAATATTAATATTTTGAATATAGAAAATATATAATATTTCAATTGATAATAAAAAGAAAAAAATATTAACTGTACGTGAACAATCATTTATTTCTATAATAAAACACAAACAAGACATACATTCCGATCGGTTATACTCATAGATCTTCTTATTATTGCATGAGATATTGTATTTAATACATAATATTATTTCACAATTTTATTATATAATACTTATACGAGCATAACTTACATAATCGGTTGCTTCTGTCAGACCTGATAATAAAGAGAAAAGGCGAGGGACTTCGATAATGTTGTTGTAATATTTGGCCCAATATATTAACATTAATGTTTTATGTATAATTGTGTAGTATTGTGCAATTTTACGTACAATGTATGTATATATACACAATAAAAAATGTTTAAATTAAACGAATGAAGAGAAACAATGATCTTGACATTTATCATTTCAAAATAAGTATATACTACCAGTGAAAGCTCAATGCCATGTTTTTGAACAGTTTTACACATGTGGACATTTATTTACATTTTCTTGTATAAATTGAAGACACTTGATAATCAATAAGATTTTCTGGTAATGCATCCAGTATCATGTCACGTGACACTTGTGATAGGTTACAGTACAGAATTCCAGATTTACTATAACTGTCAAAGGAAAGACAGTTTGCCATGCTGATGCATGCCTTGATACACGTGTCAATGCTGGCAGCTGGCATCTCGTGATGTATGTCATTGTAACCAGCAATAGCAAAATGTTGAAACACATCAAATTCATCTGTCAGAGAGTCACACACTGTAAAAACACAACTGCTTATAAAGCAATATATGAAGATAAAATAAAATAAAAATAATTAAAGAAATAACATCACGAGGTAAAATAAGAAATGAAACATGACTTTGACATTTCAATATCAAAATATTATTGATAACTAAATTGTCTGCTTCATCTATGTTTTCTTATTGACACTGTGAATACGAGGGTTGTCCAAAAATGTCATATCAAAGCTCTGTTGTGGAAAATATAACGCACATCTTGCATTATTTAGTTAACACTTGTATTTTTATTGAAATATCTACCCACACGGCAAATTAAAAAAAAATAGAAAAAGTAATTGTATATCTTAGATTGCTATTTAAAAAAATCGTGATTTTGATATCAGGCGCTCATCATATTTTTGATTCAAAAAATAGGTTCTTCGTTCTAAATAAATGTACATTCAATAAATTACAAGCACCTAGACTGATTGTTCTATAATCGTTGACGATGTATTCGATATCATTCGTTCAGAATTTGGACATTTTACAAAATGTTTTCTTATAGCATGCATACTTTACTGAAAATCAGCTGCTTAGAAATGTTTACAAATATGGCTTATTTGCCTTGTCAGTTTTTTGTATTTTATAAAATTACTATTCAAACTTTTGGGACAAACCTCGTGCATCAATAAATTTAAACCCAACCTACTGTTGTTACCATTTTAGCCATTACGTGCTGACCGTGACATACCAAGATTCTTTCGTTGTAACCAAAACAAACATATCTGAGACATAACTTCATTTACAAGTATTCTTTTTTTGGTATGAAATTTCAAAACAAATTCACAAAAACAAGTTACCCTTAATTCAATTTTGTAAGGACACGCTATATCGGTACAAGGCGTTGCAGAAACATCTCCCTCCAATGCACATGCCTTCAGTCTCTATACAGTCCGCATCTACCGTACAAAGCTTGCCTATGGTCGGGGCTATAACATAATCAGAAACAAAACCGTAAAACAAATCAAATTACATTTGATATGATATTTTGATATGATAAAGAATTTCAAACATTCATTACGTAATTTCATTTCCTCTGTGTTAAGAATCAGTTATTTTTAAATCACTACGTTATTTTACTTTCTTTAACTAGTAGAACCAGTTGTATATCGCATTACCTCCACTAGTAGAACTATTACCTTCACAAGTTGGGTGGTTGCATGTCTCTGATTCAATGCCCGGATGATTTACCGGATCATCTTGTAGACATTGAACATCACCAATGCCTTGTATAGGAATGGTACATGACCTTGTCCTTGTTCTTTGACCGCCACCACAAGAGACGCTACATTGACTCCAGGCAGTCCAGGTTGCCCATGTGTATGCCACTAAAAGATACAAATGTAAAATACTTTTTTTCGAAATCATGGCAATAAATGTTCCATACCTTTTATTATGACAGAGACATTCCTTCAGTTAGGAATTTTACAGAAAAGACAAGGTATCTCATTAATTATCGAAACTGACACAGTTTCACAAATATAAATTACATGTTGTAAACACAACAAGTGCAACCTTATCAAGTGAAATATAATTCCTAGTAAAATTGTTGTCAGTAGGTTACTAGTTCACTGATGCAATGATTTGAGTATGACGATATTTGAATTTGAAGATGTACTTACAAATAAGGGGAAATGTATGTTAGAACTTTGAAATATTAACTATTTTACTCAATATGATACATGTAATTTTGTTTGAATTATCATATTCACTCGATGTGATGAATTTTAATTTACTTTGCATCTCCCTATAGCAACGACTCGAGAGCTTAGCCTAATTGACTAAGAGGTATTAAATTTGAGATTGATAAATTGACACGGTAAACTTATGAAATATGCATTTGTTTAAATTGATTTCTAATGTTTTTCCTCTTTTTGTTTTTCACGTTGTCTTGTTCTAAATTAAAATACACCAATATGTAGGATAAAATTCATAATGATTTGTTAATCATGTAAGATAATTGTTCCTTTGAAATTGCTAAGCCTAATAAAAAGGAAGGAATTTATATCTATTGACTAAAATCACCATTTTTATTTATTTGAAAACATAATGATACAGGCAATATAGCAATTTGCCACTGTCTCTCATCTGTATGCATAATTTCATTTCATGCAAGTAAAAAGTCGTGTTACATTGGTTATTTTGATATCATGTCATATGAAACATCCAAACATCTTTTGTAAGATCCAACCATTAGCGATTGGTGGCGGCTTCGGGTAGGAAAGAAAATCAAATTTAACAATTTGTACTGCCCCTATTAAAACTGGATTGCCAGATTAAAAGTTTTTTTCTGTTCTTCCTGGTTTACATAAAGTTAAACGTAAGTTCCACTGATGTTTAAGAAGTCTTAATCACATAGATGTCTGAATCAAATAGGCTTTACCATTCATCTCAATTGTTTTATCTCAGTGTAAGAGAGGTAAAATAATTGGCTCTCTATGAAATGCATTGAGTTCTGCTAAAAGTTGTTTTCTACGTTAAAGTAATGTATAAAACTATAATGATATTTCAAAGATTCCTCATTAGAAATTTTCAACATTGATTCAGCCATAGCTTTCTGTTATATTCTTTCAGCACTGAAACTGAAACACACTCAGTTCACTTTTGATATATATGCTACACCATTTATTTTTATCTAAATTGTGATCCAAACTTTATGCTTTTTTTAAATCACTCTCGATTCATTTACTTTCAAATAGCCAATATGAGGCTTCATTGCATTGAAAGGACCCAATATGGCTCGCTAGTTAAATCCGTTGGTTGAGATGAAATACTTGCTAAAATGATACATGTAATCGATCGATATTCAATAAATCTGCCTGTTTTGCTTCAAAGTGAATGATATGTTTTATTATCTAAACAAGGCCATATTCATAAGGAGATTGAATTAGTAGTAAATGTATCTTATCAATGTGCTTACTTTTAACGCATTCAACATTGACGCTCCAAAGTCCTGTATCCAGACATTCAGCAACAGGTGTAGGTACATTGTCCTTTACTTTATATCCGTGTTCACATTTGTACCTGATATCTTTCCCAACATTCCTCATGTTGCCAAGGACGCTTCCATGTTCAGGGATGGTTATGTTTATACATTCTAAATGCAGTTATGATTTAAATAATGTAATACTTGTAAAAGTTAAATACTAATGCTACACACGTATTACATGTGTAACAAATGGTTGATTTAAAATTGTAATCAAATACGAAAACGTGTATATTTTTGCTTTAAATGTCAGTTACATTCATAAGACCCGCATGAATCTGTTTCATTTTTCAATATCAATATTCTCATTGATGACAATTAATTATGCAAATATTGTTTGTATTTAACAAAAAAAAAATGTATTTTTATCTCTTGTGGCCATTTCGTTTAGTGAAGCAGACTATGTCAGTGATATGCATAATATTTTTGTCCTGTAAAAGCCTGACAATGTTTTTTTTTGCAGCTCTAGTGGCCATATTGTGCAGGCGGTCAGTCGGACAGCAAACGGACGGACGGACACACGGCAAAGGCAAAATAATATGTCTCCCAAATTGTGGGAAACATAATTACTCAATTGAGGTTGTATTTCTCATGCGTATAAAAAAATTATGAATTTAAGATATCATTTAAATCAAAGGGGAAAAATAGAAAAGATATATAATATATAAATCAACAACATAAAAGCAGTTTTCAAATAAATATGAATAATTAGTTGAATTAAAGGCATAGTATTACCCTTTATAACACAGCCACTAGTTTTTTGAACTTCTCCCCTTTTGCAGACATTCTGTAAGAAAATTTTCATTTTAAAAATAAATGAGTACATATGTTTAAAAATGTATCTTCCTGATTGTATTTAAATCCATTTTTAGTTGTTTTTTTTTGCGTGTCATTTTCAGATCTTTTATTCAAAGCAAAACGATTTTCATTTTGAAACTAACTGATTTTGTTGGTTTAATCTTGAAATCATACCTCGAGAGTGTCTCAATAAGCTTATAGCTTCCAACACAATCGAACTAAAATAAATTTGTATAAACTAAAAAATCATACCTGTGTAGATGAAGGTTGAAGGTTTGTTTTGTCAGCATAAAGACATTCTCCAGGGCTAAAGTCTTCTGAACTTGTTGTTGCAAATAGTTCACAAATCTTCATTTTCGTCCTAAAATTCAATGCTTTACAATATTCTCGGGCAATACATTCATCCATACATTGTTCTATTGTCCTTCCAACCAAAACAGAAAATTTATTGTCCCCAGAATAACAAAGATTAAATTCTAAAGCTCCAAAATCTATGACAGCATAAATCACCTTAAAAAGAACGAGCAATAAACACTTCACTGTCATATTTGTTAAACCTAATTACATTTCATCTGTAAGTTACAAAAATATAGATTTAAAAGGTAACCCACAAACTGTATAATGTTATCAAACTAGTCTATTTCCTATTAGCACATATGATAAATGTTATTACTTTTTTAACTGAAATACCAAAGCAAGAAAACTAATGGCGCATTTTATGATCTAATCATATCGATTTGAAGAGCTACCTTATTATTGAAATCTATGCTCTAATCTTTGATACAGTGGGTAATTGTTTACTGTCCTTCGGAACGCTAAGCGTTATGCAACATCAATTATGATAACTAGACGACTGAACATAAATATTTAACCAATTAATTGATACAGTATTGAATGAGTTCAGTTAACATACAGGAAAGAGTGATATAATAGTATAAATGTATACACCTTTTTATCGACTGCCTATGGACAGCATCGATTATGTTGTTCTAGACTATTAGACTGATCTTTTTAGTTTTGCAACTTTCTTTCTTTCCTTCTTATCGACCCTGTTCATGTCTTGAGGCGATTTTCCCTGGTTTATTAATAAAGGAGGACCTCTTTTGCTTCTTTGTGCTGTTCCAATCCCGCCAGACCGTAGATCCTTTCATTGGAGAGAGTTCTCTAGTCAGCTAACGAACCATTCATGGCTTTACTCAGGTGCCCATTCATGCCTGAGATATTGTCTGTGTCTAGAGGGGCACTTGTTGTGTAAGATATAGTACTTTTTAGTAACTTCTATTCACTCGTAATATCTTAAAATTGTGAATATCATACATGCAAGTTCCGTTTCCTTTTTGTTGAAAATATTAACTGATACTATTTCTTCAATAACGTGAATGCTATCCGTTCAAAGGCTGATAAAATTATCACGAGTAGTAGACCTTCTTTTGCAATCTGACTTAAGTTCAAATGTTTTTATGTTTACATGTATATCTTATTGTCAATTACTGTTTTTGCCCTAAGGTTGATTTGGATATTTCAAGCCAACCAATCAAAGTAATCCCATATTGAGATGCATTTTACTAGAACGTCATCATCCTAGAAGTCAGACAAGTAATTGATCGCCTTATTGAAAAACAAAAACCAAAAGCAAGTAATTTCGAATTTATTTATCAAAAGCACGGGCCAAACATTTTTTATTCACCCGTAAGATCTTTAAAGCGTAAATATAACACATTTTAGGCTGCCAGTGATTAAAAAAGGAGAAAGTGCATTACTTTTAAGAACGCAAAAGCGGTCACTAATCTGTTGATTGGAAAGTCGCGAGATGGTGATCTCTTATTGATCACCGCCAAATCTTTTACTTTTAACTTAAAGGTTTATTTAGGATTTTATAGGACTTTACCTCTTAATGATAAGCTGATTAAAAAGCGCACGAGAGTAGATGACCTCTTATTGATTATGTCAGACCCAAAAGCGTTCCCGTTGATTGGCTGATTGAAAAAAATCACGAGTAGATGACCTCCTTTTGGTGATGTCGGACTGTAAAGCGTTGTCTTATTAAGCAGCTGATTCGAATCATATTTGATTGGAAAAGCTTTTGCAGAGTTCTACTGTTTAATACTAAATGCTAAACACAGTGTTCCTAGTTTAAACAACTGCAAATTTTGATCATGAATAAACCTAGTAGTGTCTAACTCTAAAATGGTTCACGCAAAATATCTAAATTCTAACCCTTGAAGATTTCTTGGAGGTATATCCTACATGAGAATCTATGTAAAATCAAGGGACAGTGCCGATGATGAACCTTAAGTCAAGAATGGAACAAATCACGTAACAGTTCCTTAGGAAAGTAACAAATCACGTAACATTTCCTTAGGAAAGTAACAAATCACGTAACAGTTCCTTAGGAAAGTAACACATCACATAACAGTTCCTTAGGAAATATCGTATTTCTAGGCAAAGGAATTTGAAAGAAGATTACTTTAAAATGTTTTAAAACGTTTATTTTGTATTTGAGTCTTTGTTTGTCAAATAAAGTGAACACCGAGGAGACGTCTGGCTTGATCTTCTTAGTCTTTCCCTGTAGAAACTAGACTTTATTTAAAATACCATATAACAAACAAGATATCTAAGCTCCGGGCTCTTTGGGTATTTTGAAGAATGTTTTTTGAAATTAATTTTTTGTCTACACGAGACAATGTAAAATCAACAGCCCTAGAACAGGGCTTTTATTTAACCACGGCCGCCATAACTTGAACAAACATGATACGTTTTATATGAAGATGCTCTAGTATTTAGGAATGAACTTTTTAATCTATTATAGCTGCTTCTCTTATAATTTAAATCAGACAATCCAAAACAAAGTCTTCACTTCAGTGTTGTTATATTTTCTGGTCCTTCGGGATCATTGATGCCAGCACTATAAAGTGTTGAGAATTGAGTACCGCTCTTGAGTACCGCTCAAGCCGGTGCTAGGGGGCGTGAGGGATGTTGCACTTATTCATTATCCCTCATGTACAGACTCAATCAAACCGAGTCTGCAATTCTTATGTTATTTTGTTGTGATTAATGCTTCCGAGGGATCACTTTGTTTCCAGAATTTTTTTTCTTAAGTTTAGGACAAAATATCATTCATTTGACAAGCAAAGATTCAATCGATTACATATAAATGTATAAGTATTTTATTACAATTATTTTTGAATGTCATATCATTTCTTTTTTCATTAAATCAAGTATCCGTTGAGTGATTAAGTTTACGACAGTACAATTTGTCGATATGAAAGAAGTGTATGTTGCTAATGAAACACATTATTTTCACATATTCGTTCAAATACATATCCTAGTATAAAGTTTTGACCACGGCGTATAATTAATTATATTTTCAGGATATGCATCGAGCATCATGTCACGTGTCACTATTGCCAGATTGCACAGCATATTTCCAGTTGGATCTGTATAAACGTCAAGAGAAAGACAGTTTATGTTGCTTATGCATGCCTGTACACAACTTTCTGCGTTGTCAGTTGGCCTCATGTACTCTATATCATTGTACCCGCTGATGACAATATTATCGAACAGATCAAATTCATCTGTCAGTGTGTCACATACTGTAAAATGTTAAAAGAATGGTATTCAGAATACTTCGAAAGCATCATATGTAACAGAAAAATAAAGAGGCAATGTGTCATTCACAGAACGCAGCCCGGACACAATCCAGTCACACCAACAGGACACCAAGAAGGCACCGAACTGCAAATGTGGAGAGGACACAAGTGCGGTGAAAGGAGGGGAGAGTTTGGACTTAAGAGTTGTTACAAGATGGCAGAACCGTAATAAATATAAATAGAGTTTAACGTTATGTAAAAAGTAATCGTTTACTAAATGGAATGTGGCATTCATTTTGTTTTTGTATTGACATATTAATATCTTGATTAATATCTTTTCTAATTCTGTTCTTTTGAGTCACATTTTGTTAGAGTCTAGTTGTTTGCTAAAA
Organism: Ruditapes philippinarum; assembly: GCF_026571515.1. Lineage (NCBI taxonomy): Eukaryota > Metazoa > Mollusca > Bivalvia > Venerida > Veneridae > Ruditapes > Ruditapes philippinarum. The sequence continues at coordinate 121,254 of NW_026855964.1, read as the reverse complement.
ATGACATACTCAAAATGTTTCATCTTAAACTATGATGAACATATCTTGAAAACTAAATAATGCTGTACACATGTGAATTAAATTTCCTTTGAAAGTCACATATACAAATAAGCAAAACTAGTTACCCTTTATGCAATTTCTTAACGTCACGTTGTATCTATACAAATAATTGCAGAAACATCTCCCTCCAATGCACGTGCCTTCAGTCTCTGTACAGTCTGCATCTACCGTGCAAAGATTTCCTATGGTCGGGGCTTAGAAAAAAATCAGAAATTCACTTCGTTTTAAATGACAAAGACTTTCAAATATTCATTACATAATTTCACTTCCGTTTTGTTAAAAGTCAAGTATTTATTAAAGTACTATATGATATTACATTCTTCAACTAGTAGAACAAGTTTTTGGTCGTGTTACCTTCACAAACTGGGTGGTTGCATGTCTCTGTATCAAAGGTCGGATCATCTTGTAAACATTGAACATCATCAATGCTTTGTATAGGAATGGTACATGACCTTGTCCTAGTTCTTTCACCGCCACCGCAAGAGACGCTACATTGACTCCAACCAGTCCATGTTGCCCAGGTGTATGTTACTACAGGACACGAATGTAAAACTTATTCAGGAAGGATAACAATAAATAAACTTTACTTTTATCACATTACCTAGACATTGTTTTATTTAAGAAGTATAAGAAAAAAACAACAACTCAACAGCAACAACTTATCCAAACAACTGGATCGAATATCAGTTCCTTCAAGTATTTTAAACTGATTTATTTGCAATTTTAACAATTAAGATTTTTTATGAACACTTATCAATTATAATATAATTCATATGAACTCGACAGTTGAATAGACAGAGTGTAAGATATTGCTTTGATCTTAAGATATGCCATTTGTTTAAAACTAGGGGGCAAAATGGAAGATATTTACTGTAGACGAGAAATTAACAAGTAAGACAAACAAAAGTGTCACCATAACAGTATGAAGCATATGCATACATCTGAGGAACACAGCGGGGCGATAAGTTATACACACTTTCCGGTTGTAAGGGTCAACGTTGACTTTGTCATTTACGTATAACAACATAGATAACACGTGAAACCTTTTGACATGATATGTTTTGTTTTAACCTATTCATTTCAACTTGATCGGGACATAATAATGATTTGGAGTTTAGGTAAGTAAACCACTTCCAATTTTACTAGCACTAACATCTTATAAGAAAATATGTATAATAGTAACTACGTCCGTTGGTTACGATTAAAAATGTACAAAGATGAATATCGAACGCTGTTAAATTCAAAATGTTTCAATATATGGCTTATAAACACCTTATACTATTACAAACAAGTTAATAATCATACTTATAAGATGGTTTGACACAAGGGCGATGCAAGGAGGGGCATAATAAGACTTAAGAGTTACAAGATGGCAGAACCGTTATAGATATAGATAGATATAGAACGTTGCCCGTTGATCTTCATTCTTGTTTTTTTCTTGAAGAACTAGTTAGAGTATATTCATACGACAGAAATGTGCTTACTGTGAACGCATTCAACATTGGCGCTCCAAAGTCCTGTCTCCAGACATTCAGCAACAGGTGTAGGCACATTGTCCTTAACTTTATATCCGTGTTCACATTTGTACCTGATATTTTTTCCAACCTTCCTCATGTTGCCAAGGACCCTTCCATTTCCGGGGACGACAATATCAATGCATTCTTGAGGCAATAATAATATAATAAATCACACGTGTTACTAGTAAAATAAAGCTACACTTTTGCTATACATGTATAATAATGAATAGCTGAATTAAAAGCATAACTATTCAAAAAAAATATATATATAAAAATGAAAAACATTGAAAGGTATATTTGTATATAAGTGTATACTAACGTTAAACTTTGATATAAATTATTTACTCGTTTCTTAAATAACTGGAACTGTATGATTAAGATTTTATGAATCTTATCTTGAATGAAACCCTACTGTTTAATCATTGTATAATTTCAATAAGATGTCAGTTTCCATATATTCATTTTTATATTATTACATGTATTTAATACAAATTGCATCTTAAAAGATCACATGTTTTTCTTTGTTCATTTTAATACAAAACCACATTGCAACATTTATCATTTCAATCATTTATTTATAAACATTGTTAAAATATTGAATATGTTAAGGGGTCAATCTTTTTCTAAAGGTTCTATATAGGAAATCTGTTTGTTTTGTTTCATAGTCTGCATTATTTTTCAGGTTCTCTAATCATTTTCACAATCGTTTTGACCTTCACTAGTAGATCTTTTCATCGAAGCCTATTCATTATTTCCACGTATATGATTTTCTATTTTTTGTATCTCTATCCTATTTGTATTAAATATTAAATAAACGCGTCATGGTTTAACGTCATACTTAGTCACTTAAACAAAATGAAATTAACACTTATTAAATAGTTGATCGTGTTGCTAACCATTTCGTTGCAACTTAATTGACAAAGTAATTAACTTTTTTTCAAATTTATCTAATGCACGTAACAATTTTACCATTATTAATTGATATCAGTTTCAGACTTCCTCAATATGTTCAACTACACACTTCAGTGAGTCGACATTTTGGTTTTAGCAATGTCTTTATAAGTAACGATGATGTGTAGTTTTGAGTTCGAATAAGTTTTCTTCTATTAAATATTTTTATGTTAATTTCTTGTTTCTATGGAATATTAATAATTCATATACAGAAAGCCTCCATTAAGAATATAGCACCCATGTGTATGAAAAGTGTTTGATGAATAAGAGGTAAATCCTCTACTAATCGCAAATGCTTATCTTAAATCGAAACACATGCATTAATGCACTTAAAAACGGAATAGAAACGAAAACATGCCTAAAAGCGTGACTCTGTTTGTTAACATTAAGAGACATGTTTCAAATCATAAGTAAAAAAATAATAAAAATGATACGTTGTAAAATCAAAGTTATACCTTTAACGACACATCCACTCGGCTCTCGAACTTCACCAATACTGCAGTCATTCTGTAAGATGAGTAATTATTTTTGAAATTAAGGGAGGAAAGTTAAAAAATATTAAGTTAATGGGTGTGCAAATACATGTTACAGTCTTTGTCATTTTTTTATCTTATAGTTTACTTTCTTTAATTTAAGTGAATTTTTCACATCATTTTCCAATCATAAATAAAGCCCCTGTCACACTAGGACGGCGTTGTCATGGCGTCCAAAGAAAAAAATTCAAAACGCCGAGATGAGCGCAGTTAGATCGCAAACATCGCCGCAGCATCGCCACAGCATCGTAGTGGAGTCGCATAGAACGCCGACCGACGGCGCGCATTTTGAACATGCTCATAGCAACGCCGTCATTCGGCGTTCTAAAATGAGCACAGTGGGATTGCAGTAAGGGCGCCGTAACAACTCAGTAGCATCTCATACAACGCAACAGGAGCGCCGGGAAAGCGCAAAGGGAACGCCGAATGAACGCCGTGGTTATCCACGGCGCTTGTACGGTGGTTGTGCGGCGTCTTAACCGCGCTTATACTGCGTGTGCACGGCGCTTTTACGGAGCTATACGATCTCAACGCAGTAAATGCGTAAATGCGTAGTGAAAGCGCAAAGAACGTCGTAGAAGCGCAGTCCCAAAGTAGACAATCGCCGACGAAAACGCCGTGGAAGCTCCGTAGCATCGCCATGATAGCCTTGGGGACTCCGTGAAGTCTTTATGTCATCAAAAACATCACACATTTTTATTGCGATCTTGCGGCGATTTGTTTAATTTAACAACGTCGTGCAAACGCAGTAAAAGCGCAGTTTAGTGTGACAGGGCCTTAAAATTCCATTCAGTTATTTATCAGAAACTATTATCAAAAAGACGATTTAACACACTCAGGGTTATATTGAAACATTTCTTACTTTACAAACTTAATCATTGTAAATAGTAAAATCTGTAATAAGTACCTGCACTGTTTGCAGATCTTTTTTGTCAGCATAAAGACATTCTCCATGACTAAATTGATCTGAACTTGTTGTTGCAAATAGTTCACAAATCTTCATTCTTGTCCTAAAATTGAATGCTTTACAATGTTCTCGGGCAAGACATTCATCCATACATTGTTCTATCGTCCTTCCAATCAAAACAGAAAATTTATTTTCCTCAGATCGGCATAGATTGAAATCCAACGTTCCAAATTCAACGAGAGCATGAATTGACTTTAGAAAAACGAGCAATACACACTTCTTTATCATACTTGTAAATGTCTTTAAATCTGACAGTCCAACAACATACTGATTAATATACTCGTTGATGACACACAAGTTCTATGCTAAGTTGTCAATTAAAATATGATTAAAGGAAAGATGTTACATGTAGCAACTGTTAGTGATACAAGATCCCAGATCTACTTTTCACACTTAAAACGACAGCTCCGTCCTACAAAACTAAAACATTACATGTAGCGTAGCAACTGTTATTGCCATATTGAGCCGCGCCATGACAAAACCAACATAATGGGTTTGCGACCAGCATGGATCAAGACCAGCCTGCGCATCCGCGCAGTCTGATCAGGATCTATGCTGTCCGCTTACAAACCAGAAAACAAGTAGAACAACTGATAGCGAACAGCATGGATCCGGATCAGACTGCGCGGATGCGCAGGCTGGTCTGGATCCCTGCTGGGCGCAAACTCATTAAGTTGGTTTTGTCGTGTCGCGGCTCATATGTCTACCTATCACACTTCTTAAACTACTGCAACTAACATAAATTTAATACATTGCGCGTTATACACTTCAATTGTAAGTGACATATATCTGCTTAATTATAGCTTTACACAGCTGGGAATTCAATATGCAATTTGGAAATGTAAAAAATACATTATTCTAGTCGTTATTAAACATAAATATGATAATCTGACTAATAAACATAAATATTTTATCTTTATAGAAACAAATTATATTGTTAAGTATTCAATGATGTGTTTTACGTGGGTTTCTATCAAATCAAATAAAAATAAGCTGCAAAGAGCCCAGGAGCTCGGCATTCAGCTATAAGCAAATAATTAAGAAAAAGGCAAATATACCCCTCTATACAATAAATAAACGCATGGATACAACGCCTTTGGCACAATCGATACAAATTTTATCTCATTTCAAGCGTTGCAAACTGGTTTAGCCATTTCGTTATACCTTTAACAACCGCTGATATTTTAAATTATAATAAATTGTCAATGTTCACACTAATGTCAACTCATGGGACTCCATGCGCTGACGTCACTGATTTCGCTGCTCCGGGCTGAATATGAATTATTTATCATTTTTCTGATAATCTATTTTATTTCTTAATCATTTGCTTATATTTTTCAATTAACGATAGAATGTCAAGCTTCTGTGCATAGAGTATAGAGTACTATAATGAATATATCTTGAACTATTTCACCAGACGACTTTTTACAGCACTGATAATGCATAATTCCTTAGGCATAATGTGCCATCAATTAAGATACACTATATTATAAATTGTATCATAGTAAATCTTTGGGGACCTTTTTGTTGAAAACGTGTCAGAGTTAAATCGTATACACATACATGCACAGTGCGTTATGTTAGTTTCCCGCACTCCAGAGCATGCCCATTGATTGGCTAATTTTTTATGTGGTTTACTTTTTATAACGACAAAGAAAGAAATAACAATTGAAATGCCACATTCAGAAACTGGTTCATTGGTTACTTTTTCTTGAGTTTCACACTGTTACAACAGGGAACGTGTATTTAATTTTGCCTATGATACAAACAGAAAAAAAACAGCAAAACTCTTGGCAATCTAATTTATACTCGGGGGCTACACCCCCTCATACAAATCAGATATATTTCTCGTGTTTCGATGCTCTTTCTATCACATATAACAATGTAGTTGTACATAGTTATAATGAATGACAAAAGACCCGCATGTTATAAAAATGTTTATTGTAACAATTCTCGTCTACATACCAATACTGTCGTATTGTAAAACCTGCTTTTTTCCTATTAATATACATGTAAGACCTTTCAGGGAAGAGAATTGTTATTTTTTATGCCATGTCTGATCTCATTTTCATACAACTGTAAATATATATACATGTGTATATGTTTTTTCTATAAACATTTCAATAATGGTATATAATGACAATATTCGTATTTAACAAAATAATATAACAATATGCTCGAATATAATAACAGCATATTCGTAAGTAATTATTAAATACTTGTATATAAAAACAAAACAAAACCTTGTACATTTTAACACTTTTCCGTATATTATGATAAAATCATACAATATATATAACAAGAAAAGCATTGCTACAAAACATCAAAGGGTGTCCAAGCAAGAAATGCAGCAAGTGAAGATGAACTAGTAGACATCTGATGAACAGATATTCTTATATATTATACTTTTCAATGGTTAATTTATCTATTTTTTTTAAAAAAAATATGGGAATATGTTTGAGGATGGGGTACGCCGTTAAAGTATATGTCGACTTTCCGGTTATGCTGAACCTTCTACGTTCCATAACAAGCTGGATAGCTTCTTCACATGAAATAATCCAAAGTCGGGATTCAAACCCAAATTGATGAGGGGCAGGTGTCTTATAGCAAATATTATTTTTGAACGCAGACTCATTTAAAGAGTCATACTTCTACAAAGCTATTAACCTGTAATATTTGTAATAAATAACTGTTTTAAATACATACCACACAAACGGATCATACATTATTTTACGATTGACCTATGAAAAATGTAGTTTTTATTGGTCAAAATATCGTTTTGATGTATGGGGATTTACGGCCAACATGTTAAAAATTAATATATATATAATACAATGAACCATTTATGATTATACCCACTGCCCTTGAGGATGACCCTCGTATATAATTTTTACTTTAAGGACTTAAAAGCAGGTATCTCATACCAAAATGTCAATTCTTTTCATCATTTCATTTCAAATATGAAATAAATCTTAGCTTTCAAAATGCAAATTAGCAAAGTACCGACCAACGATTAAGTATTTAGTATTAACTTAATTGATGCAAATTGAAAAAAGCCAGGTTATATTAAAATGACAATTTACCTATCCAAAGTGCAAATGGTCAGTTTCCAGGTCAAAATAAAAAAACATGTAACTTGACATTTTGTTATAATTGTGTTCAGTAATATAGTATACTATAAATAAAATCTGTAATGACCTGATCAACGGAAATTTATAAACATATCATTCAGAATGTATCGATAACGTTCAATTTAAAAAAAAAAACAGTTGGGCAGTTTTTTATATAATGAAATTTATTATATACTTATAAATGAAATATTGAGAAATATTGATGAAATAAAATGTGTATTTTCAGTTTCCGTATTTTCACTGAAAAAAAAAATTTTTTCACTGCAGTGAAACATATTTTCCGTATTTTTACCGGTGTCTTGCCGGACTACTTTCTTTTAAATTCTGCCAGTACACAAAATTTAAGGGAAAGTCTTTCAAATTTTAATGTCAAAAATGAGAAAAATGTATATAATAAACAGAAAATTCAAGTTTTTTTTAAAAATACATGATGTATTTTCATATTGTGGCATGAAAATTACCATATTTCACTCGTGGCTACCGCCACTCATGAAATATTTATTTTCATACCACTCGATGAAAATAAATCATGTATTTATAGAAAAAACTTAAATATCCTCTATATATTACTAATTCAAATCAACAAAATAAACATGTTAATATCACTTTAATAACAAATTATACACGTGGTATAAATTTGATTGAAAAACGCAAATGTCCGTTTTGTTATACAATGTAATACAATTCCCAATGCTTTTATATATTCCTAAATAATTTCTTAATTGAAAAAAAGATAACAGACTCTTAAAATTCATAGTAAAATATAATGTAGAAACATGTGATTATGATTTTGTTGAAAGGTTTTCTCAAATAAATGCCATGTTGTATATCAGCTCTTAATTAATAAATAAGTAAGGAATGAACTACATAAAATCTTATCTTTAAGCTACATTTTATTTTTCTCAAGGGCCCTTTGTACGATGTAAATCCTTGACACTATATCAAATATGGTTCATATAGAAAAAGGTATTTACAACTTGACATGTACCTAACTTTCAAATCTTATGAAATAATCTTCATGATATTAGCGTTAAACGAACCAGGAAGTTCCTAAAATATATGACATTAAAGTGTAATGTCTACTATTTACGTGTTGTCAGTATCGACAGCATGTGAATAGTTTTGCTTGTTTACTTAATAAACATAGAATAAAGTGTATAATAAATCAAAGACAATATAAAGGTAATAAAAAACGTCAAACTCAAATATATTTACATTATTTTAATAGAGCAAACTGCATTTTAAAATGGCAGACCAAGAATGTAAAGCACTATCAGTTATCTCTGCTCAGATAAATGCATTTAGGAAATTAAAAGATCCGCCACAAAGCCTTTCTGATGTGGAAAATTACAAAATAAAAGTGAAACAAGTAATGTACAATTTTTGCTTATTTATGTTAAAAAAAGTTAAAAGTTTGTTAAAAAAGTTTTTTTAACTTTGTATTTCATTGTTTATGGTAATGTTATGACATAACATAATTAAAGAAAAAATGTAGATCATGAAAGTATAAAATTATAAACTATTAACATAGTAAACATTTTCAAATACGATTCTAATAGTTCCTATGTGTTATCAGGTTAACTAAATTAAGTAATTATATTTTTTGAATAATTTGCAGCAAAGTTGCAGTAAGCAACGCACCATGTTGGTTTTGTCGTGACGCGGCTCATATGTTTGCACTGGCTTAAATTCTTTTTCGAACCTCATAGTGACTCTGTCCATTGGTATTTAAAATCAAACAAAGTATTTTCTATTTATTGAAGTATATTTTGAAGTATATATTTTGATAAGTATGTTCATCCATTACAAAATGTTCTTTATCTTAAATATTTAAGGTTTTAAAGGGAGCCAACTCAGAAATTTTGAGAGTAAAATTATACATAGAGAAAGTAGAAGAGAAAATCGAAGAACTGCGAGACGCGCAAAGAATTCTGATAGAAAACAATCAAGATGCTATTGAAACTCTATTAGAAGAACTTCGAGCAAATGGTAAGATGTACGTAAGATTAAGTAGATATCCAAAGTAGTCAAGTGGAATTGCTTCTCTGAATAAAAAAATGAACAAAATTTGTAACTTGTAACTTACAAATGCATTAATAAAGCTTTTCTAGTGTTTTTCACACTCGAATTTCAGCTACTTCACCAACAACGATAGACACGGATTGTTTTGCAACATATCCAGACGAAGAAGCATATGATTCAAGCGAATCTTTTTCTCTTCCGAAGCTTCAACTAGCGCACGAACTTCAAACGGCAGCAAAAGAAATGATGATAGACGAGCTATCAGTATTGCTACAAGAAACGGAAGCAGTTTGTGCAAAACTGCAAGATGGTGCACAGCTTTGTGGTGATGATATTGATAAATTACAAGGGTGTCTCCAAAATTGGAAAGATGTACAGGATTATAGTGCAGCAAAGCAAAAAAGAAAACGGAACGCAAACAAACAAAACAAAAAAGAAAATACTCAACGAAAAGGAGGAGAATCAAATAAGAAGAGGTATTTTTTTAAAGTTTTAATTATATGCATGTAGCTATTGCGATCAAACATTTTACAATGATGGTTTTGAAGAATCATTTTGTTTTAATCATTTAGGCGTACACTTAGTATTGTATTATAATAAATGATATGAAAAATGACTGACCAAATTGAAAAATGAATCTGGATAAAGTGTGACCCCAAGAAGCATCAATCACTACAAAATAACACGTAATTGCAGTCTCAGTCTGATTGAGTCTGTACATGAGGGATAATGAAAAGTGCTACATCCCTCACATCCTCTAGCACCGGCTTGAGCGGTACTCCATTTTCGAGCAGTACTCAATTTTCAACACTTAAAAGTGTTGGAATCAAAGATCCCGATGGTTCAGAAAAAATATAACAAACTCTGAAGACGACTTTAAAGGTTGAACACCTAAATCAAGAAATAGATATACCGGTATTAAAATTATTATCCCTTTTATATTAAAAATATATTGTGATTTGAAAGATAATTTAATTATGATAACATTTTAATATACTCGACAATAATTGTTGTATTTTTCTTTACATTTAAAGATAAAGAAATCATTTCCTTTTACCCCTTTCCCCTCTTATTATGAAGTGCGTACGTTTTGACCGGGTAGATATGATGAATGCTTTTTTTTATATTTCATCATTTATTTTTAAGATTTTTCAAATAACCTGCTATGCAATTGCAGTTGCAAAAGGAAATTTAAAAAAGAAGAACAAGAATGAATGAATAAAAGAAGAAATCAGACAGGGTGAAAAATCGGATAAATAGAGTTAACATCAAAATTTTCTTTACTCCAATCCTTAATAATGATTTTCTGCACTGAAGACTTTTTTCAATATAAACATACCTTAATGTTTGAATTGATAATCCGCTGGAAAATATAACTGATACCCGGTTTCGAAGGTATTAATATCTAATAGTAATATAACATTTTAAGCTAGTTATTCAAATAATAATAAAAAATCATATTGTTTAACAGAATGAACGACAACGCCAAAAAGAAAAAGGGGAAAGAAGAAAAGGGAGAGCGAGAAGATGAAAAAAGAAGGCGTAAAGAAATAGCAGAGGTAAAAAGAGAGCAACAAGCTGAACAGGATGTAAATCCATATTCACTTGCCATACTTAAACGCTGCTTTAATGTTGTGTTTTATAGGAGTGTGTCAAGAAATATATTTATTTTTTATCTAGAAGTATTGTCTTTATTTTTTTACCTAAGTATATTTGTGAACTCTATCCCATATAAAATAATTGCAGACTCTTGAAAATTGTGATATACCAGCTTTCATTACCTGTGGGATATAATATGTTGTATAGAAATAGATTTATATATTATATATTAAAAGATTTTGTCAATTCAGGTGAGTACGTCATGAATTATTAGAATAGATAAATAATTACAAAGTAGGTTTCCTCAAAAAGTGTCTGTGACATTAATCAAAACTGTCATAAGAAATCTTAAAACAATCAATAATTGAATGAGCATGACAAAATCGGCAAGACTAATTAGAAATCGTTGTAAGATGATTGTTTATTTTATTAGATTCATTAAAAAAATTTACTACTTTATAATACAACGCAATGTTTTACCCGCGATTAAGCGACAAGAAGAAGAGAGAAGGCAAGAAATAGAAAGAGAAAAGGAAAGACAAGAAGAAATTGAAAGGGAAAAGAGAAGGCAAGAGGAAATTGAAAAGGAAAAGAAAAGGCAAGAGGAAATTGAAAAGGAAAAGAAAAGGCAAGAAGAAATGGAGAGGAAGAGAAAGCAAGAGCAAGCACGCCGAGAAGAACAAAGAAAAGAAAAGGAACGTTTACAGAAAGAGGCAGAGGAAAGAGCTTGGAGACAAGATCAAAACAACTGGACCTCAGTGACGTAAGTAAAGTCAACCGCAAAGTAATATTAATCTTTTTTAAACTAAAAGCCCATTGTTTTGGGAATTGTATAGAGTAGATTTGTTTATGAAATACAAAGACAATATATCAAAGTTTGTACAAAAAATTTGTAGTGCAGATAATTTTGAATGTTTATTCAGCGTTCAGAAAGTAGTATATGTACGAATCTAAAATGTTTATGGTTTGTTTAACATCTTATTGCAATAATGCTTTGTTATATGATTTATTTAAATAAAACAATCGATGTTGTGTTGGTATCATGTCATAGCTACAACAGAGCCAGCGATATGGTAGACGGAAGGCGAGCGTACCATTCAAATATTGCATGTGTAATGACATCGCCTCCGGATAACATTGAAAAAGATGATATTGAATGTAACGAGAGTGACGAAGTTGATCCTGTGATAGAAATTCTTGACCCTGGCGAAAAGATCATCAGCTCCCTCATTGATTTACAGTCTAGAAGAGGAAATTTACATTCAGAGGTAGCAAGATAAATATTTAGATAAAGAAACTATTGCGTTTCAAAACCAGAAAACTGTTGATGAATAAGGTCAACATTAAAATTAATGATAAATTGTATTAATGTAATGGCCTTTGGAAATGTTCCTATTGAAAATATATACATATCTTACATTAAGAATAATTGTTCTATAGTCATTATCATAAATTGGTTTCTTTAGAATAAAGGAACTTGTGTCACTTTCTTTTATTGAAGGTGGCAACAAGAATTTACATCCCTTATCTTGAAGATATTAGTTCACGGGATGAAATTGTTGTAAAGATATCGCTGAACGGAAATGAGTGGATTACCGTCGCACCGTTACCTGCAACTTCACGTATGCAGAAGCAAGATGTAAGTCCGAAAAGCTTTGCGTTATAACATGTTAGACATGAAGTATTAAAAATTCCTTTTATGAGGGTTACAACGTGTACTGTATAAAAACTTATATGTCGTTGGGAGTCATAATTCTTATTATTTTACACCTTATAAACTAGAACAAATGCACATTTTACGTTTGCACCATGTGATGTTCCAACAGAAATCATAATTAAATTCATTCTTATCAATTTAGCATAGTTTTTTATATTCATAGTCCAAAATGACTCATCACATTCATATAGACCCATTTATCCTCGTTTTCGATTCCTAACTCTAAAATATCTATATCAAACGCATATCATACTCCATCCTTTTCATTTTTGAGGGGAGAGTCAAACTTTCATGTCAAATGTCTATCAAAATATATAAAAACTATGGTGTGAAATGAATAAATCATTATAAATTGTTAAGATCAATACAAGTTCTATTGGCTTCGTACACAAATTAAAAATGAATATCACACTCGATGTATGTATAGTTTTGCATTCACATTTGTTCCGAATACACAGTAAATCTTATATTTGGGATTCACTTATTTTGTAAGAGTTATAACGAAATCAATGTCGTGTTGATTGACATTAATATATTGAATATTTGTATGTATATTTAGAGATTGGATTTTATTCATAAAAATGGAGCGATTGGATTTTGTTTCTGTACAATTTTTGGTTTATACAAATTTCTTTGCGTTCGAATGTGTAGGAAGCCATAAGCTTATAGACACACTTTTGAATCCGTTCCTGGAACCAACAAGTACAGAGCAATTAGTGTAAAGTTTCTTGCTCAAGGAAACAACGACTTGCCTTTAACGGGGTTTGAACCCATCGGCTAGCGATCATTAGGTTACTTGTCCGACGCGTTAACCATTCGGTTATGCTCTTATATATGTACATTAATGGCCTCGTCTAACAAATGAACTATCTTGGTTTATTTCAGAAATTGATTTCAAATCTAGCTGGCGTTGAGATCAACGATTTTAACTCATTTCAAGCAGTTGTTGTAGCAAGACCAATATGTCAAACTATTATTGTTGATAAACCTGGTATTTCCGTACAGTCTACAATGGACAAAAACGTTAGGCTCTTTGTCCCAAGAGATGCGTTTAACACGGAAACTGAACTAAAACTTATGGCAAGTATTTCGACGAATTTGATATAGAAAGCTTTAAGGCATATTTTACATTCTTAGAAGTTAGTACATTTTCTTTTTTCTTAAGAACAGGCATACATGTGTTGTTGTTGTTCTTTTATCATTTTTAATTCTAGTAATTGATCACTATGATATTCACACGAGAGTAATGTACCGCTAACTGTGAAATAATTTGTCATTTAAGTAGGAAAATGTTCGCAAAGTGGTATTTTTACTTTAACAAATACTAAATCACTCTTACTGTACTAAAGTCAAAAGTGCAAAAGGAACAAAAAATCATGCCGATGAGAAACTGAAACAACATACTTACAATCAAAATAATAAATTGGTTTTGAGAAAAAAATATTATATCATTTCCGGTTTTTAATGTACCTTAATATTAAGATTATGCCTAAGCATAATAAAGTATTCTACATAATTATTTGATAAAATAGTTGTAGGTTATATAAAATTAACATACCCGGTATTCTCAATTCCCTCAATACTGCTCAACAGCTTCTAAACTTTGATCAATGTTCTATACATCCAGGTACAATCTGTCTCAGATGACACCATTTCATCGCTCCAGAAGGAGAGAGAGGATTTTGACAACGTACTGGCTGCCAGCTCTGTTGTGACACTGTTATGCGCGAAACGACCGGACATTGCTATTGAGATTGATCTAAAATCTACAAAAAGCAAAGGTAAAGGGATTTTAAAGAGCATTGAAATTGTATCACCTTTTCTGCAGAAGCATGTTCTTGACCAGCATTTTTCATATACATGTATTTCAATCGTATATCTATATAAACGCACAGAAAAATGCCTCGGAAATTCATATGTTTTAATTCCTTAGAAATGTCAGACATGTGCTTAATAATGTTTTGATAATGAATTTAAAGCATGCTAAATGTTACATAACTGAGAAAAGTGGCCCTGAACATGTAGTTATGTATTGTTAAAGTAGCGAAATGTAAATAAAGAAGTATTTGACTTCCATACAAAATACTGATTCATTTTAAGTATACCAATTGCCAACGGAGAAAAGGTAGCAGAAGAAAGTTTATGAATAAAGCTGATAAGTATTTTGGTAGAAACTGTGACAAGATAGGAAAAATAAAAACGTGTTTGAGAAATTAAAATGATAGCATATCTGAGGCATAATGACGAAATGAAAACACATTTCAGACACTAGAAATATTCGTCGAGGAAAAGCATATCAACTCTTGACATCAAGAGACAAATCGTGGAAATTTGCTGATGTTGGATTTAAAGGACAACATGATGATATAACAGTGACACTTCCTCCTGGAAGAAACAAATACACGTACATTTTGATCTTCTTTTTTTGATCATTTTAAGAATCCAAATCAATAACTGTCCGATTATTTCGTTATTTGTTATATCTATTTTGTCTTATGTTTCAGTTTATGCGGATGACATTTAAATGATATTATCTTTCTAATTTCTAAAGCATTGCTGGTATTTGAATCCTTTATAAGAATATAAATGCCTTACAAACAGATAAATGAGATTTATTACATTGAATATATGCTATAGTTACATATGCTACAGATAAAATTGAATCTGCTAGAGCTATTATTAATTTTTTCGAAGATATAATTGAATATAATGCTATTGAAATGATAGAGTTATGGAGATAGATGTGCCGGCTAGCTTTCCAAAGGACAATGTACCACTACTAGCGGAGGCTTTGCACAAATGTATCAACAAGACCAACGTTGTTTTGGTCGCTAAACAACAAGAAGGTGATATGACAAAATGTGCTCTTAGAGTTGTAAGGCGAGAGATTTTAAATGATACGATAGCATTTCTTGAACAAAATGGATATACAAAAGGTATGACTTTGTGTCCTGTGTTGTTGGGTTCTTTAGGGGTTGCGTTCATTGAACGCCGCCCTTCCTTAATGATCTTGTTTGTCATATTTTATTAAATATGTTATATGTCTTTTTAATTAAGATAACAGTAAATAATGAGATAATATTCCTACCTGTGTGATGCAGCACCATTGTTTTCTACGCTTATGCATGTTTCTATAGTGAAAGTAAATAGATATATTTACATATTGATTGAGTATTTTAGGTCCAGATGTAAGCAATGAATTTAGCTTATACGAGGGTCAGAAGGTGGAGATTTCCTGTACGGGAAACATTGACTTTAATAGTGAAAAGGATAGTAAGGTAAATGATTTAAAATCATTAGATTCTGAACCATACAGTATTTAAAGCCTTTTAATCATAAGCATTGACTTAAAATTATGAAATTTTAGAAAAAGTGACACTCCTATTACTTACATGACACTTTTGCAAAGAATTATGCAATATGACATTCAAGTAACGTCAAACATACCTACATAAATATTCATATCGATTAATACAAATTCTCAAACTACTAATATATTATTTTATATTAACTTATAAGTAGTTTTCTTTAACTTCTTTGTAATAGATGAAAATATACATATATCTGACGATAATCAATCTTTATTATGTTTTAGCCAATATCTTTTATTTCTATCATTGTTTTATATCATGCTGTAGCCAATATCTTTAATTTCTTTTTTTTATTATGTATTAAGTTTTAGCCAATATCTTTTATATCTTTTATTGTTCTCCATCGTATTATAGTCGATATCTTTTATTGTTGAGCCATTATTTTATTGTTCTGTATCGTATTTAAGCCAATATTAACTTATTTGACGTATATGGGAGGCGCATCTTTAGACTTGTCACTTCGTGTGAAAGATTCATGGAAGCAAAAAGACCTTCCAGATTATATTGGCAAAATCATGTGTAACACACTAGATGAGGACGGATCTCAAGTTGAATTAGTGATATCTCTTCCAAAGGTAGTTGCTTTATATTTTACTTTGTTAAACATTTATCATAGTCTCATCAATATACACAGTAAAAATACATAAATAAAACATGTCATTTAATATAGTGCATTGTAAATCTTAAAACAAATATAAGAAATGAAAAACAAAGTGAAAAAGGAGGGTGCCATTCAATGAACGCATTCCCCAACACAGAATCACCGGCAAGAGACTCTTTATCAACATAACATGTACAGAGGTCATAGACAACAGAAATATCACATGATCAATACATGTACATATATTACTCCTGTATATACAGAAACGTCACGAAAGTAGACTGTCTCTTTTATGTACATATAGTACAAGGTAAATCTAAAGAACCTTTGGTAATCGGTGAATGAAAACAAACTGTCTAGGGTGTTAAAGGACTAAAGTATAATACGGCATAAGGCTCCACAATCTCTAAATGGTTGTAAAATAATGTTACAAGGTAACAAAGGAAATTATAAAAACATTGGGTATACATGACATTGTATCCTTAAAACAAATTTATAAGCACTAGAACAAGTAAAATACAGTACTAGAATGCTTATATACAACACAAGATTTGTTATGGTTACTATTGATTTAAAACTAGTTTTCTTTGATTTAAATTATGATAACATGTTTCGGCACTAAAAATTGCTATGTCATTATCAGATAATATGCATTCGACCTTTTCATTATCAGGTAGATTATCGAATCCATTGTTAAGCCTATCAGCTGATTACAGTTATTCTAATATAATTGAATCGTAAAGAGGACAATGTAACAAACATGTGCTTCATCCTCAACTATATTCCTAAATGAAAACAAACTTTGTTGGACTTGTATCAATTCAATAACTATTGGGACTGTTCTACTTCTTAATGTTCGCAAGGCACCTCTTTAGGATCTTTTGTAAACAATTCTGACATAATGTATAATGCATTTACCATAATATATGATAAAAGTATCAACAAATACTGTAAGGTACTAAATTCTTATTAGTATTACCTTTTCTGAATTAACCTGCATATATTAAAACCTAAAGAGTAAAAAGAAAAACCAGTTGTCAAAATAGTTGGCTTTACACGTTTCAGCCCCGAAAACAACGCATAACAATCAACGCAGTACGAGTAAGGCTTCCTTATTACTGTAAGTATACTGCTTAATATTAAATGAACGACAATTATATTTATATCTTACATATCTTTTGGATTATACAGAGAATACTTTAGAGTCGATTTTGTAGGAAAGGAACCTATGAGCCTAATAGGCTATAGAAACACTTTCGAATCATACCTTACTGAGCAATAAGTGGACAGTACCTAGTTCAAGGAAACAACGATTTGCCCCAGTTGGGGTTTGACACATGCGGCTAGCGATCGTTAGATTATTAGTCTGAAACGTTAACCATTCGGTCATGCCGCCACTTCTAAAGATCTAAGCTACGACAAACAGCCCTTGTCATGGTCTTATATTAAGCATGAAGGAAGATAATGCATGCATCAAATGAATTACATGTATGTATGAAATACCCTTTACTCCTCTAGGTTTGTGGTCAGGCTGTAAATCGCAATAACACTCTTAAATGTTAAATTTGGACTTTCCAGTATTACTGGTGTAGGAAAACTTCAGGTGCTCCTCCTTGCCTATTCTAAACATTATGTAATTATATCGATGAATAATAAAAGTTGTGTATATTGAATCATGATCAAAATTATAGTTTACGTTTTTAACAGTGACATCACTATCATCGTTTTTGGCTAGTACCCTGTGCATGAATGGCACGTGGGGAACAGTTTTAAAATGTCTTCTGGGAGGCAGCAAGTTTGCCACGAAGTATAGAATTGCTTCACGGAAATTGGAAGAAAAAACAGACACATCCATATGTAAGGTGATGTTATTAGACTGGTTGAAAGAACAGGCAATAGCTGATGATAAGGTACGAATATAATTGATATATCATAATGATTATTTTGAAGACCATAACCATTCTCTTCTATACTTCTTGGGCAAAAGCAAACAGACAAATTATGTATTTCAAATATAATACAAATTGTTAAAAAGAAAATGTTGCAAATTCGTTTCTAAATTAAACAAAATTATGAAAAAGGTTATTGCTTCTGTAACAGGATGTTACAATTAATGGCAAATAATGATCTAATTTAAAGGAATTAGTGTTAGTTTGATTAACATTTTGGTTCATCGCTTGCTTAGGAAAATATATCTTTTAAAGGTGAATCCTATATTGGTAGCTTTAAAACAAACTGAACATGGTGATGTTGCGGAGTCCTGTGTAAAATTCTTGCGGTATCAAAAAGGTACATTTTGTTTAAACACAACAATAACTTAACCATATAGATCCTCTAATTCATAATAACAGCAGAATTTAATATAAGTAATAACTTTTATTCTTATAACCATTTCTAAAATAATAATAGCATAAGCATTTTTAAACGACAATATAATGAACTTGACATTGCTTTATTATTCCTTTCAAAACCACACAACGTTTTATTTAATAATGAATAAACGTTTAGTTTAAAACGAAAATGTTGAAAGTAAAAACGATCTCCATGTGTGATAAAGAAACAAATAAAAATAAAAAAATAAATTAATTATATATCATTGCATTCATTTGTTATATAAATACAGCTAAAACAAAATAGATTGTCTGAAATCATATGACGACAGCTTCTTGTTCTATTTTGTTCTATTTAATGGCTTTCTTTTACGATAAAGCGAAACATCAGCTAATTGTCTTTAATATTTGCATTTAATACAGAACAAATGTCTGATGGTGTACTTATTGAGTTGGCTCAGGGAATCACAAAGGATGTGTATACATTTGGCCAAGACCTCCAACTTGACCAAAAGGACATAGAAAGGTGCATAAAGCAGCACGAGGCCAACATCAAACAGCAACATGCGGCATTGCTAATGGCATGGAGGGAATCGGAACATGCTGTTCAACAAGGTGTGAATTCGATGCAGTATCTGAAGAGTATATGTATCTAGATGGCTACTGAAGTGCAAGACTTGATTGAAGTGTACTGCTTCATTTAAAACAAGCTTTGAAGCATTGCTGATGTTTACTTAACCAGTTTCGAATAATCAATATATTGAGTTATTATATATAAATTTTCGTTATTCTCCACACTCGCAATGATACAAGTCCAATAAAATAAGACAGTATTGTTTTCCACCATGTTTAATTACCATTTTTATTTCACACCAACATTTTTGACATTTTGTCAGAACATTTTTACTTCAATTTCAATGGATTCTGGTGCCTCGATATGAAAACAAGGCTAGATGGAGTACAATATAAATTTGTTTAAGATATTTCGGACTCTAAAATAAAAACGAGGCTATATGGGGGGTAATGTGGATTTGATATGAACATTTTGGACTGTGGAAATGAACACGAGTCTAAATGTGGTGTGATTTGAACTTGATACAGACGTTTTGGACTCTGGATATAAAACGAGGCTAAATTGATAAGAAATGGTCCAAGAATGATTTATGTTGGAATATCACGTGGTATAATGGCTGAAAGTGCTTTTGTTATATATTGTATAAGGCGTGAAATAATAGAAGTAATCGTTTCCGAAAATATATTTTGCTCCAGAAAAATTTGTCTTTTCTATTTTGACTAATTGAATAGATTTGGTTATATAAATTCTGCCAACTTAATATTTAAAATACTGACTTAGAATAATGGTACAGATTCATTTAATAATGTATTATATGTCATGTTATTATATCTTTCTTTGGTATAGTTCAATTCATATATCAAAATATATATTTAACAACGTAATCTTTTTGTACATTTTTTACTTGTATATCTTGACTTATACACTATAGATCTAGGAGAACATAGTTTCTGGAGTCAATGTTACTTTTGGAACTATCTGCATCTTATAATTGCAAAGAAAGGAAAATTATTTCTTGCATTAAATGTTAATGGTTTTGCTGGGTATCAAAATAAAAAAAGAAATTTCAAATAAAAAAAGCCCATAACAGAGAAACTGAAAATATTTAAGACTCGGTTTGGTCTGGGACAAAAATACCAAGTCCTAGGTTTGGTTAATAAATGATAGCGGAATGTTAAAGCTACCGTTAACGTGTCCAAGCAATGGCTTAAGTTAAACATGATAAATGGCGAAATTTGAATTAATTTAGAAACTTCCGCACCTGCTTTTATACAATGGCGATCATGGAACCTTCAATATGTCGTCCGTTCCGTTCCGTGAAAAGCAGCAACTGTTCCCTAAGTAAAAATATGTGTGTGTTCTAAACAGGGAAAGAAAATACGCGAAACTAAACAAAATAAAACCTTGAAATTGGATTACAGGTTATGAAGCCTACACATCACAGGCAGTGTACGCTAAAAGACTAATTTGAAAAAGCACGCAACATATTCAAAAGGTTATAATCTCTTCCTATGATTTTAGAGACCTTTGTTACATTTTGCTAAGATCATTATGCACACAAAGATGAAGATCACTAGAATGATTTTAGTTTTGAAGGAGGTTTATCTTAGTATTTGACTTTATTATAATTAGTCAGGTGGTTTTGTCTGTTTCTGTATGTGTAATCGCTTTTAAACAAACTTTTAGATTTAGTTAATGACGCGACATCAATAAAGCTTATTATTGAGTATCTATGAACTCGATAAAAATACAAAAACTGTGCTAAAGTCAGAACGTGAACCGTAGAATTTCCTTAGCTGACTTCAGATTGAATGTAGACCTGTACGCTTGAAGAAAACAAATAAAGTACAAAGTATATCCACATCTAGAAGTACATCTCGAGATAAATCTTAAGAAACTTAAAGACAAAGTAAATGAGAAAAATAATGTAGATATGGAACCATTAACAACCTCATCTTGAGCTTGTTGATTTCTGAACTGATAATTTTCATCAGCAACGCTCATAGTAAAACTAGCACTAAACATTATTCTCACAAAAAAAAGAACACAAACCACTATTAAATAACAGTTTGTTGTTGTTGTTGTTTAGTGTTTTCTTGTCTTCTAATATAATTGTAATATAATCGAAGGTTTCTGGTTGGTCTGTCATATTTAATGATATACATGTATGTGTTTACATTGACAACTATCCCTGTCTTAGAAAGGGCGACAACTACGATTATAGGATTGATATCTTAACGCCGTTTAAATTCTTTCAAACTTGGTTATTGCTCGCCATTATGCGATAATGTCGAGCAGTAACTCTAGATTTATGACACTCTAACTTACTGGCAATGGCTCATAAGCATGATAATTCTCTGAGCATTCAGTTCTATTGACATATGGTCACGATAGCGGTTTTGTTTTTATTTCAGATCATTTGGTGACCCTATGATAACACCTGCAGATATATATAATTATATACAATGCGGTATTTTGAAAAGAAACATATTGCAATTATTTTTATAAAGTAAATTAAAATTGATCGGTTTAAGAACTTTATTTGATACACTGCTTAATTTACATTAAATTATTAAAACATTAATCATAAGGGAGATTATTAATAGTGCACGCATTACGCACGATTAACATGTCTGCATTGAAACGTTAATTTTATAATTAAATATTAATTAATGACAAATTGCAAATAAGAAAAAAAGTTGTTTATGATAAATGTCAAATTAAACATATAGAGTTTTTTTAGACCAATTGCAATGAACAGTCATTAGACTTAATTGCAAATAAGAATAGATAAAAAATAACAATTGACCGAAAAGAAAAATAGAATAAAATAAATAATGACAGACGACAAACAGGGAAAAATAAATGACAGCTGAAGAAATTGGCAAATACGAAAAAAATTAAATAAAACAACATACAACTGTAAATCAAATATCAAGCTAACCAACTAACTAACTGACTAACTAACTAACTAACAAACTAACTAACTAACTAACTAATGGAAAAAAATAATAAAAAAATATTTTAAATGAATAAATAATTGAATATATTATTAACTAATCATTAATAATTAATTAATTTAAAATAAATAAATAAATAAAATAAATAAAGTAAGAAAATTATTAAAAGGCAAATATATAACCATTTCAAATCATATAAATTTAAGTAAAGAGAAACGGCACATAAGACACTAAGATATAATTAAAAAACAAACATATATTATATCATATTTAAGATTGCTTCATTAAGGCATGATGATGTAGAATGTAGTGAGGTTAAACTATCATAATAACATTGACGGTCATAACTAGCCTATTAATCACCCAACTTGTCACGCTATAACAGTCGTTTTATTTAAGGAAAACAAACGATTTATTCTTACCAGCCTTCGGGCATTTGTTTCATACATATCACGACTCGATTGGTGTACGTTCGAGTTTGTATGGTCATATTCAAGTCGGTAAATGCCTGCATAAAATTAAATGTTTCAAAAACAATTGAAAGCGTCGCTGACGGTGATGCCGTAAACGGTGCGCATTAATAATGCAAATTGAGGAAATTAAGCATAAGATTATACACATTCGTGAAGTTTACAATTCAATTGGATAATATACTGGATATACATGTAGTCTGATTGACTGAAATCCTCGAGTCATGGCGGTTTAATGAAGGGAAGCAGACGATGTTATAACGACACAAAGACATCTAGCCTCATTATCAACGAGACAAAAACATGGCCAATAAATCTTCATCAAAGTTTACTCGGATGTCATTTTCTGGTAAGATGATTTCATCTTTTAATTATATTTGATGTATATCAGAACGTTGTTTGCTTTTTTTCTAAAGTTTGATAGATTAGTTTCATAATATATACTGATGAGTGCATTAAAATTTCTTGAATTGCAAAAAAATGCAATATTCTACAAAATTTAATGTTTTAATGTTTAAAGATTAAATGGATAGCATTCTCATATAAGGTAAGACTAATATTAATATAATTTAATGATTTAATCTTTTTTAAAACAATTATTCATATAAACAATCGTATTTGAGTATTAGTGATAACTAATTGAATACATGTATTATATTAAGATTAAGTACCCTGATCAATTTATGTAATTGTATTAACGTAAACTTCTTTATGAAGATCAAATATACCCTTTAAAATATATTTTTATCACTAAAGTTATATATACATTATGTTTAAAGAACCTCGACTAACGCTGTACTTATTACTTACTACATTCATTCTTGTTAACATGAAATGTGTGAAGTAAAGAAAATGTGTCTGGACTTGAACACATTATGAATGTTATCTCATTTGGAGATTTAACGCAAGCAATTGCATCTTTTCTCGACGCTTCACTCACAGAATGTTACGTTATTCTCTCTTACCCATTCTACAACATGTAATCAATGTAAATGCTGAGATTTGTTGACTTGTGTACAGACCGACTTTAAGTTAGTTAGTAGATATATAGATATAAAAATAAAAAAAGAACATTATTTTATAGACTAATTACTATATTTGAAAAAACAAAACAACAACAACGAAATTTAGAAATATATAACTGATAATTTAGGATTTGGTTATAATTTTACGATTATCAGTATGCATTTTATAATTGATTCATGTTGTCCGATATATTTCTCAATCAGTCCCTTAATAGACTTATCTTTTTGGCAGTTTTTAAATAAATACATTAAATTTTGTAATTTATTATACACATATTACTTTATTCATCAAAGGTCATTTGGTAGAACTTTCTTTTCCAATCCGTATTACCTCCGGGATGATTACAAACAATTTGCGAGGTGCTCCGGGTGTGTTTTAAGTTGAAAATAAGTAAAATCTACAAAGTTCCATAAGTACTTGAAATACCAATAAAATACCTAAAGGTACATATTTTCTTTATTTTGCGATCCGAATGGTAACAAGTACACGATTTAAATGTAATCGTATGGTTTAAGGTTTGATATTTCTTTCGTATGGCATTTTTGTAAGGAATTTTAGAAACTAAAAGTATCACTTTACATCTTTTCAATGATAACATGTGATAATAGATACATATACCCAGGATACATACACAAACAGGAACAAGAAAAATACGTGAATTTTGCTTAACTAACTTCAAATATTTTATAGATTTGAATATTGCAATTAACAAAATTTGTTTTCATTTCCGGATAAGATAAAAGAAGACTGTTGGGAGCAAAATGCCGTGTACTGTTATTTGACAGATTGAACTATCCTCATAAATTGTAATTACCTCATGGCAATATAGTAAACCATAGTAAAATGATATAATTGTCATATGTGGGAGTCATAATTATGGGGGATTTATTATAATGATCTATAAATAATTGCAGTTAAAGTGATTTATGATAATAACTTGATCTGTTTTTCTTTTCTTTTCTTTTATGTAAAATCACTGTAACATCCCAGGCTAATATAACTATTGATTATAATATGGTAAAACACTTTCAAAACCGTATAATCAGTTTAAAAATGTATTCCGAATATTTGCAAAGCATTACCGAGTGACTCCGAAACGTTCCCGGTGTACATGTATAACGTATAAACTAAATGAATCCTTTCAAATGGAATGGACTGATTGGCGGAATGGCCAAATGGCTTGCCGCGTGAGTCAAAGCCAGTCAGTGGCCGCATTCTTTACACGCATTGCTATTGGTTTCAGGAACGGATTCGAGAGTGTTTCAATACGCTTATAGCTTCCAACACAATCGAACTAAAATGAAATTGTATAAACTAAGTGGAATGTGTAAAAGCAATTCATCCGAAATACTAATTTAAACTTTTTCAAAACGTCATTTTAAGACTATAAACAAGTTTATAAATGAAATAAGAAAAATGATCAGTTTTAATATGTATGGCCGAACCCATCTGTAAATTGTTGTTGTTTGTTTTTCTCAATATTTTGTAATAAAACTATTATATACTTTAAGCATGAATTTGGGTTTTAATCTTAAAGCTGGAATGATTACCATCATGACCAAGTTATAGTTACAAAATACATGTGATGTAAAATGACTGATTTTAGGTGAGCTTTGTGCGGTTCTTAAAATAGACTATGACATCGTCATTTTTCCAAAAAGAAAAAAAAAGCAACAACATATGTTTCATTCCTTTGTAATTCAAATTAAATTCAGGGGTATATTCTTTGAAACGATTTTTTTTATATCTTCACTATAAATAAGGCTAGACGAGCATAACGATCGCCGTCTAAAATAAGATATTTTAAAAGCACCAAAAAATTCGATGAAACAGATTTAAAATAAACCAATTTTCATGTATTCACCTGTTTTCTTTTTCAAAGATAAAATTATAAAATTATTACACCATGAAACGTCCATTTTCTCTACATTTACGTAATACATACATACGTTGAACTACAGTTTTTTACTACACATGGAGTAAAAGTATTATTATAACTATCTAATTTATCATTTTGAGTATGTTCTAATTGCATTAAAGGTCATTGGATAAAAATAGAAATGAAAACAGTAATTGTTGGCCCATTTTTATAAA
This sequence comes from Ruditapes philippinarum, assembly GCF_026571515.1. Classification (NCBI taxonomy): domain Eukaryota; kingdom Metazoa; phylum Mollusca; class Bivalvia; order Venerida; family Veneridae; genus Ruditapes; species Ruditapes philippinarum. Next base: position 95,331 of record NW_026855964.1, on the reverse strand, counting down.
GGAGAATAACTTTAAGATGTTATGTCATTTTTAAAATGCCATATGTAAATTTGTAGATAGAAAATAGCGGCGACATGAATGAAGTTTATTATTTGTCTTTGTTCATTCGAAGGTGATAAACATGCTTTATGTATATCTGCATACATCTATATGAATACTAAATAGTTTGCAAGAAATGAAGTTAATGAAGGCAACGCTTTATTATGCATATTAGATGAACTGTTCACCGTCTTACTTAATTATAATCTTACCTTATAGTACACATTATACTAGAATAAAAAAAATAATGTCGGCCTTGGCCGTATGTATGAACACATCAGAAGATGATTCAACATTTCAAATTTCACCATTCTCATGTATAAATGTTTGAATACTGCTTAAGCCGGTGCAAGGGGGCGTGAACGGTAGATTGCTTTTACCACTACCACCCAGTAACAAAGTCAATCAAACTGAGCCCGCAATATTTTCAATTAAGCTGTTTCGGGCGTCTTTTTGAGATTCTGTTGTTTTTTGCTATTTCATTATACGTAGTATTACACGTGAATGAATAAAATCTATGGAAAATTGAATATAAAACAAATAAATTTAGCCAATTTCTACATAATATACACATGTATCATGTACAGAATCTCAGTTTTATCAATGCGAGAGTAAAAACGTTACCTAGCGTTAGTCGTACGGACGGACTAAAATGAACTAGTGTAAATTGGTACTACATCATCATCATTATCACCATAATCATCACCATCATCATCAACAACAACAACAACAGCAACAACAACAACAATAACAACAACAACAACAACAACAATCACAACAACAACATTTTAAAAAGCATTACATATCTGTAAACACAGCCGATTGCAGCCTACCTTAGGTTATGTTAACTGTGTCACTAAAAGTACTCCGTAAATCAATTAAATCAAGGTATTTAACGTAAATAAACGCGACGAGTTTATAAATATGTACAGGAAGTGAAGTAAAATTCACCTATAACGGTGATTTCTTTATATTTTAGTGTAAAATCATGCGTTAAGCTTCATGCAAGTCTTTTATGAAAAAAAAAACAAAATAACCTATATAAGTAAAAAAGTGTTTAAATAAAGTGATATCAGTTTTGCCCAGACAATTAGAAAAGATAATGTATATTGTTCTAAAATATCAAGCCTATGAGTTTTCAGAGATGTACTTACATCAAACCTATAAGATTTCAATGATGTACTTTAATCAGATAACCTAAGAGATTTCAGTGATATGCTAAAATACGTACCATCTATGAAACTGTACTCTTATATTTATATGATTGTATTGTATACGCATTGAGTTTATAACAATTAATTATCTCTTAGTTGGTTGTTGGCAGCAACAGATTCTACTTACTCAACATGTGCATGCCAAGACCAGTGGGCACACACGTACCGCCTAATCTGGATCTGCCCTGTTCACCATACAGTCAGAACATATTTTGAGACCAAACATCCTTAAATGATATGTTTTTTGTCCAGCTGGAAAAATGGACAAGTCCATTCATAAGATTTAGCGTGGTCATTGGTAACCAAGTATCAATCCGCAACGATAGTATTTCGAACCCTTTTTCACTCTGTCAAACATAATCTTCAAATATTAACTTAGAAGCAATGAACTATTTTGTTTTTAGTTTGTATGATATTCTTTGTATTTAGGACAGACCCGTTTGCAGACTTGATTTACACGTTCGTTATAACCAAATTAATATATAATTATATTATTAAGGTTGCTACGTATGTTCATTTTCTTGTAAGAATTTAAAAGACTTTAAAAGAGGAAATGTTTTAATACTACGTGCACAATTTATGGATGAAATATATCATTAAGAACATATTTGCATATCTAATTCCGACCATCTATCAAAATGAATGACGTCATTTTATTGCATTTATTGCTGAAACTTCACGATTAATGGACATTCTTAGTCAGTTTTGCAGTTTTCTGCACTAAATAAATGAAATAATATACATATTGAAAGCTTTTCATAAGGCATAAAGGTTTGATCTTAAGATAAAATTGGAAAATGAAAAATCTTTTGCAAAACCGTTTTACAGAAAGTCTTTAACAACAAATTCAAAATATAAAATTATCTATATTTTATGAAAATTTTTGAATGAGCTTTAATAACGTTTCAAGCTGTGATCCAAAAAACGGAGAAAACATGTGTTGCAAAAAACGAAAGAACGAGAGTGTTTTTACAAAAAGTTATAAATACACATCTATCTATCTTTTATGAGACAAAAAAGATATTTTTAGAAAAAAAAGTAGGTGTTTGTTGACATTACTACAAATTTAGTTTAACCATATGTTAATCTGTCGTTTCTGTCCGCCATGATTGATGTTTTACATTAAAAGCGTAACTTTTAGTTTTATAACATATTATGTTTTTCCTTAAATCTCATTATTGTACTGTGCCGCTATGATAATGTGAGAGTGACGTTGAATTGTTTGTGTACACAAAAGTTTACAACCTTTGTCCGAATAGGTAAAACAGGGTATTTAAAAGCCAATATAATACAAGACAAGCTAACGTATTTGAAATGACTCGATGGCAAAGTTGGTAAAGTCAATAGGATGACGTACAATTTAAATTTTTATCATGAGTTCGAGCCTCACAAGTTGTCTCACCTTTTTTTCTTTCCCTATTTTTTTTTTTAAATTTTACATTAGATGCACATGAATTGGAATATAAACGCAGTTTTTTTATACTATGGACTAATTTAGATATACCGGAAATAATAATTTTTATCCTGTTTAGTGTGTAATATATATATAATATTCATAGTACTTTTGCTGTGCACAAGTATTTCATGCCAACTTAATTATAGTTGAATAAATTTATGTACATATATACATTCCGTATGAGGTTACACTAACTTGTTTAATATGACAAATGAGAAGTTAATAGAAAATAACACAGCAAATATAATTTTTACAAGAAAAAAAAAACATATTCTTACTAGATTGATGATTAAACAGAAAATTTTGGGACCGAACCTGGCTGTCTTGCATTGATATGAAACTAGCAATTTAGCAGACAACTTTACCTATTGCGTTACGCCGACAGTTGGTAAATTTGTCGATATTTTAATTTGTATGTCAAGCCTGCTTGACTTGAAGATAAAAATCAATATGATAACTGATTTAAACCGTTATAGTGGACTTGACCACCGCGTCACTAAATAATTATCCTAAACGCACAGTACCACGAAAAAACTTTTTAATTGTTTACATGGGCTTTTAAAACGTACTTATTGTTAATATTTTCGTGATTCGTGCAAAAATAGTTTATAAAACATAAAAAGAACATAGGAAAATATTGTAAAACCTAATTTTTTAAGTTACAAAAGAAGTATTTCATTATCGACCTATTCGTTGAATACTTGATTTTTCAACATCTATTGTTTTTTAATGATGATAACGATAATTTTAAACTTTTTCATTTTATTTGTTTAACATATATTTACGTCTATAAGAATTCATACATAAAAGAATAAATAAATCCATTGTCTCGAATGTGTATGCTTGAACTAGAGATACACATGTATATCAAGGAAAAAGAAGTTTCGGAAACATTTTCTGATTAATGACCATAATCCATTGCTCGAACTGGCGTTCTTTTTCAGACACCTTGTCTGAATACAGCAACGAAAAATCAGAGATTCGGGGATTTAGGTCTTGAAAATGTCTCCGTTTTATCTATTTTCATATCATTTTAGATAAAAAGCTGCAAAAGTAATACTTTGAAATCTAAAAAATAAAAATCCATGCAAACACATAATGGCTTGTCTCCCGCATCAAAATCACTATTAAGGTTATGTATTTTATTTCATTCACTGATTTGTGTAGCTTATACATAGGTTGTCGTGTTAATTATAGTATTAAATATCAAAATCATAAAAATATATATCTAATCGTTAATTGTACACGTCAATAATTTATACCTGAACTTAAACCGTCTGTAAAGTGTGTTAAAGCCATCTTAAATACAAATTAACAAAACATAAACTCACAAAAAACAACAAAAACACAACGACAAACCATAAACAATTAAATGGTTTCCTTTTATAGATACGCAAAACATAACTTGATACAAAAATAGAATGTCAAGTAATGGCCATTTGTATGCGGTGACCTGACTGAACTGCTGACTGGACGCGCTGAGAAAAAAACTTTTTATCAATTTTCAGAAGTTTATTTTAAGATTGATAAATATGTTATTGTTTCATTTTGATAAAGTTTTAATTGGAAAAGACACATGACTCACATTTTAAATCGGTCCTTATTCATTACAGGGCAAAACGCACCTGTTTGACACCGACGTTTTTGTTTTTGATATTATTTGTGGTTTAACTTAGGTTTTATTTGGTAGGTTTTATACAAATGTCGTTTTGACCGGTTAAAAGTTGATATTAGTTTGGTGCAAAGTGGGTATCTGATAACAGTGATATTTCACAGGTAATTTAGTTACAAATGTAAATTATACCTTATCGGATTATCTGAAAATTGCGTTTAAATGAATAAATAAGGATTGGGTGCTTTTAAACATTTCGTTCTCAAGGGATAAACCAATCAAAAGTTAGCATTTTGAGACCTTAATTACGTGTTATTTTTTATTTTATTTTTTCTTCCTGGTGATGTTCCCTAACCGGAAGCAGATCTAGATCATATTTGGAAAAGGATGAGTTGGCTTGCCCAGGCGTTAAGTGTAAGCTATTGCATTTCATGATTTTTGAAACATTACATTGAACACGAGTAACACGAAAGGTAAAGTTACGTAACATTAAGTACACCAGTACAATAAACGGCGCACTTGTTTAATCATTGAACCTAAATTGAAATAAATATTAATCGAACAATTCAAAATATTTATCTGACTTTTATAAAAAAAAAATTTTAAGATTTAAATTATTGAACAATTACATAAATCACAGTGTCTGAAATTTTTACCGGGAGCGGCGGCTGCGGTGTGGCTTATCGTGCATAAAATAAAGTAAAACAAACTATGCTGGGGTTTGTGATCTCTTATCCGTTTAGAGGCTTATTAAATTTGTAAAAAGCTAACTATGAGCTTAATGCCGTAAAAATACTATTAAGACTTGTATGTATTTCAAATGTATATCAAGAATGTCAAAATCGAGAGCACATTTGGAACCCACTTCAATTGTTTTTACGTAAATTTACTATTTTGGGAAAGTGTCCGTCTTAAGAACGTACATAATTTGCAAAATTTTATTACTTAGTGATTTATCGCTATGCTTTAAATAAGTTAGTGGCCTGAAATTCATCTTCTGTGATTTTTTTCATCTTTTTTCGTTTTTTTCCTACTCAGATTTTTTTCTGTTAAAAATGAAATTGTATTTATAATCCCTTAAATATATTCCAGGCTCATATCTTTGAGTAAAATATTTTTATTACAGAAATTTGTTAAAATCTAAAAAAAATCCTGCTGAATATGTCTTATTTAAATAAAAGAACGTAAAACTATGGAATCTACGTTACTTATTACGGAACAAGTAAAGCTTGTCCTTTCTTAAAAAAGCGCCCGGTTTTCTTAATGACACTGTATATTCATATTGTGTCCACTTACAGTGTGTAGGATTTAAAGCATTACATGCTTACTTTGTATAAAGTCAAAATATATTTATTTTAAATTTTACAAAAAAGACTGTGTAGCAATTGTCAATATTTTCAAATACCAAATTTGGGTAGAGTACATCTTTAATCATTATAATACTTGTCTTTCGGTCTCATCATCTCTCGTTATTTAAAACATGGTCGTATTTTAATATATATACATATGTATCATATTGGACTTTCGGGAATGACGAGTTTTAACTAACTAAATATTTTCAACTTAAAAATAAAATGGCAAAAATAGGAACCTTTAAAAACACCCAAAACAAGAACATTAAAAATATCGCAGGCTAGGTTTGAGCCTGTTCATGAACGGTAGTGGCAAATGCAAGCTACACGTACCGTCCTCTCCCCCTAGCACCGACATAAGCTGAATTCAACATTTGACATGAAATGGTAAAAATTCTTTACTTACATATTTTATCTTCAAAATTAATCATTACATTTAAATTGATTTTTTATTCAAATATATTTTATGAAAAAGAAAATGATGCTGATTTATACATGGGCGATTTAAGAGTCAGTCATACATTGGCGATTTAAGAGTCCTACAAATCTATAATATTCTTGTTAAATAACACGAACATGTTAAAATCGTAGCTATTGTAGCAAGTAGTTGTTATACATTTATATCAGTTCAAATGTATCAACTAATAGCATAGATAATGATCGTGCAAAAATGGGAACTAAATAAATCAATTTAATTTACGTCACGAAACCACGTAATTCTATAAATAGATTTGTTGACGGTAACGTATAAATAGCCTACATGAATTAAATCATGCGCATTATTCGATAAATTTTACTTATAATTGAAACACGCAAAGCGTCAACTGTTTTATCATGTTTAAGATTCATTAACTTTGGAACATTTTCGATACATTTCAATTCATACGAGCTGTGACAAAATAATTTGGAGAGTTTAATGATTATGTTCCTGGAAAAGGGAGAAGGTAAATTTATAACGATTTCAAACAGGAGAAATGTCACGTATTCGGACTAGCATTTCATTACATAAAACGAGATGAACATCAGCAAACTTACGACAATACGTTTATGTCAATGATTATAGGAAATTGATATGTTAATGGACTAAACATTTTTATAAACAATATGCTAACTACATATTAATTTATACTATTATGACAATCTGTTCATTCAATGATTAAAATCTTACCATTTTATGGGAAAGTGCGGGGGAGACAAATCAATGAATTAAGAAAAAAAAAAGAAAAACAAACAAAACAAACCATCGCTATTATGACAATCTGTTGATTCAACGACTGAAAAATCTCACCATTTTCATGTTGAAATGTTGATTTCTGCTAAACCGGTGCTTGAGGGGTATGGTCATGAACAGGCTCAGTCAAATTTAGCTTTGAACGTCAGTTTCACCGTTCTGGTCGTATTTTCCGGGTTTTATTTTCAATTTTATACACGTAATTAAATATTTGTTCCATTTTTCTATTTTAGACATCGCAATGAGAGAACAAAAGCGTCCACTTGGCATTCTGGGTACCGGCGACTTTGCACGTGCCTTAGCAAAAAGACTCTACTTCTCGGGATATGAAATCGTCCTTGGAAGCAGACGACCGGAAGAAAAGTCATTTTCTGCGATAGACGAGTGTTTATGCAACATGCGCCTTGTAACAACCGAGGAATGTATAAAATCAGTGTCAATAATCTTCCTTGCTATACATGCTGAAAATTACAAAGACTTGCTAGAAGAGCATGCCGACAAGCTGGACGGTAAAATTATTGTAGATGTTTCAAACCGCGACAGACCCAGCGAAACTCAATCCAATGCTGAATATCTTCAAAGACTCATACCAAACGCTTCGGTTGTGAAAGCTTTCAACGTCATTTCCGCTTACGCAATGGAAAACGATTACAATACAAGCAGCCGACAGGTCTTTATTGCCAGTAACAATGAACTCTCACGAAATGCTATCTCAAACATAGCAAGAAATATGAATTTTACCCCTTTAGACTTTGGCGGGCTCTTTGCAGCACGCAGGATAGAAAAACATCCTTTAAGGTTGTTTCCAGACTGGCGAGGTCCATGTGGATTTACCGTTGCAGTATTTAATATTTGGTTGCTGTATTTAATATACATTTATTACATTGAAAAGACAGTGTACCAGTGGGAACAAATATTTATCAAAGTAATGAACAAGGCTATCTGTATGACGGGGATCACAATTCTATCAGTGACGTACTTAGCAAGCAGTTTTGCAGCATCATTACAGCTGTATTACGGTACGAAGCACATCCGGTTCTCAAGATGGTTAGACAAATGGCTAAAAAACCGGAAACAGCTTGGACTTGTTGCTTTTATATTGATAACAATCCACGTGATGATGTCGATTTTAATCATGTCTCCAACATATCTTAGATCATGGTATCATTCTACAAAACTTGTCATCCCGCATAATTTGACTGACGTACACGAAATAAATAATATAAACTGGATGACATGGAAAGGAGAAGCTGCGTGTTTAACAGGAATATTTGCCTTTATTCTACTATGCTTCGTGTGTGTTTCAACTTTACCGTCAGTAACCGACACATTAAACTGGAGAGAGTGGCGTTTTGTGCAGTCAAAAATCGGCCACGTGGCTCTATTCTTATCAATTGTCCACGTATTAGTAATGGGCATACCAGGTTGGGCCAAAAGTCCACTAAAGATTTTTAAATCCATTACATTCTTGTCATCTATACTACCGTGGACAACAATTATGTTAAAAATCTTATATTCACTACCATGTATCGATAGATACCTAACAAAAATTAGAAAAGGATGGGAGCGTCAAGAGGAGAGATGCCGCGGGAAATGTGTCAGACCAAAGAAAGAAGGTTACGTCATCATGAACGCAGACGACAGATCAGATGCCATTAGTGGTGTGTGTCCGTGTCCGGGAGATACTGTACAAATGGTTACATTAGACACGACAAGTTGTGGGTGCTCAAACGGAGATATTGTGTAGAGAACTGAATAACTTTATTCATTAAAGTACTTCCGGTTGTAGCTGAACTTTAATTTTTTTTCTAAGTTAAACCTTAGTCTATTGAATTAACAGACTATTTAAGTGACTTTTGTTTTCGATGATAGAGTTCAAACAGATAAGGTGAAACATGAACGGTTGTAAGCTAATTTCTCATCCATTATCTTCTTCCACGCAACCTGTCTATACAATATTTTTATCATAAATGCCACTGTATTTAATATGTTTACTTGTTTTATGATATCAAAATAAGGATTTAAAATTCACTTGCTAGTTTATTGTTAAATGTATACGTTGTATACATTTACGCAATACTTGTTTTGTATAGGATGAATAATGCTATTTCGCTATGTTTGAAGGGACAGGGAGGGGCGGCGGGGTTAGTTGGGCAGGATTGTTAGGATGCTGATTTCGAATTTCTTGCCCTTTGCCACTGCGGGTCCACATTCAGTCAGAGAATTCCGGTATGATAAGGTCTTCCAGCTAGGTTATGAAAGATCGATGGCTCTACTCAAATGCCCGCTCCTGCCTGCCAGGCCTTAACATTGAGGGTTCGAATTTATACTCAATGAAACTAACAAATCATGTTTAAGGTTTCACAAACATTGTAACTCTGATCAGTTCTTTATGTAGAAACAGATGATGTGATTTAATCTTAAAATTTACATTAAGCCTTAATGAAGTTATTCGTCAATAAAATTTTAGTTAAATAATCAGTAGAAGATTTACATGAGTCCATAACATATAGTTGAGTGACTCAACCGTACCTTAATTATTGTTGAATGCAATGACAGGACATCAGTACCATCTGCTTTGTTTGTTTTAATAATGAAATAAGTGATTTTGTTGATGTATTAACAACTGCTTGAATGGAACCTGTAACGGTGTTAAATGATTGAATGGAACGGTGTTGGAACGGTGTTAAATGCTTGAATGGAACTGTGTTGGAACGGTGTTAAATGATTAAATGGAACAGCGTTAAATAATTAAATGGAACGATGTTGTTACTATAACAGCACATTGAAATTGTTTGATCGACAGTTCCCATTTCTATCATAATTATCTCACTTGAACAACGTGTCAGCCATTTTGGCTCCATCGCACTGTATACAATGTATTTGATATATGATTAAATGTTTGGAAGTGCATAGTGAGATGATGATAAAGGTGAATTGTTGTTTGTTATTTACATGTCTGAAAAAATTCTTTCATATTTTGTCAACTTACATGAAGATTAAACATATGCGATGTTTTAATTTTTACTTTTGTTATTTATCTTTAAATCTTATTTTCATCAAAATGGCAGTCACTAAACCTAAAGCATTTTTTTGCGTGTGAAAAACATCTAGATTTACTTTCTAGTCTTATATATTATGAAAACAAAAGTAATCAATGTAAAACAAAACAGGATAGTTTAGAATATAGAATCTTTTATAAATTAACTTTAGCTTTTTTATTTTTTGACTTTAAAATGAATGAAAGGCTATTTTAAAACAAATTTTTCGAATCTTAACCACTACTAAAAACTTGCTCTTCCACATTTAAATTGGTGATCTATTTAAATGACAGTCCTCATAATTTCGTTGTAAAACAAAGCAGAAAAAAGGTCAACACAGTTTCTAAAAATATCTGTTTTCAAAAATATGCTTCTTTCAATTATCGAAGAATGCTATGCCACGTAAAAAATCTCATCATTTTGGATGCAATGCTGATACGAAATACCCCAAAATGACGCTGTAAGAACTTTTACCAAATATAACCTTGTATGTTTTCCATTACGTTGAGACACGTATTGGGTAATTTATTTTCTGTAAATGAATGTCTGTTAACTTTATCATGTATGGAACATGATATCAACCTCCCCTTTGGCTCAACTCAAAAAATATTTCACAGAGCTTGGATGAAAATGAAAAAAAAACAACAACAACATTTCCTCATATGTGATCGAGCCATCGACAATGTGAAAGAGTTCTCACAAATGTAACGAAGCCAACAAAACCATTCATAATTATAGATATATGGAATTGTTCCAATTGTATTCATGGATAGACTCAAACAGAATCTCAAAAATATTTTTGGTCCCAGTTAAAACAGATAACCAACATGTGAAAGAGCTACAGTTTAGTAGGGTTCTATCTTATTACAATTTTTAAAAAGTTACACATTTGCCATATAGAAGACTACCTTTTACTGCTTTTGCTCTGTGGCAATTGGTAAAATTAAAATGAATTTGTATTCGTTGTGGAAGTCAAAATACTACTTTGTTTACATTTTACTACATTTATAACACAATACTTGACAGTTTGTGCTGCTTCAAACATACTCTAAAAAATTAATAAAAGACTTTTAAGCACATGTCTCACATTTCTATGAATTAAAAAATGTGGATTTCTGAGGCAAAATAGGCCTTTGATAAAGCTCAAAACAAATCAATATTATAATAGGTATCACAAAACCCACATAATTTCTGTAAAACGTTCCAAATGTGTCAATAATTATATGATAATGTAAATCAGTTAGTAAATACATAATGTCTGTTAGTCGGGAAATTTTAAATGCTGTCATTGCAATAAAAGCGTTTATTTATTTATAGATATCATACAGTGTTAGAAGGAATACTAATATAGCAACTTTGTTACATGAAAATTTATTGCCTTTTAAGTTATTTTCAGTTAGAACACAGATATATTAAATATGTCAATAAAATTTATAGCTGTAAAGACCAAGATGTATTACTGGCTTAATTTTCCGAGAAGGGGGTAGGGTGAGAAAATGTGGGGAACGAGGTTACAAATACCAGGTTGTACTTTTACTGTTGTACTTTTCTATGCCTATAACATAGTCGTTATGTTTCAGTCATGTAACAAAGTAGGCTTTTAATTTGCACAATATTCATGCATGCCGAAAGGCAAATTGATTAAGTGTTGAAATACGATAATTATGTAAATACCATCCTTAAATGAATAATTTTGTTGAAAAGTGATAAAAACTAATGCGATAAAATGATAAAATGCATAAGGATAATCGACTGAAGTCATCGCTTCGCATGACTTAAGCAACAAGAAAAATATCTAACAATACAACACTTCAGATATACATCTGCGGATGTTTCTAAATTCAAAATTTTACTGTTTCACGTCTAAATGTTGAATTCTGCTTAAGCCGGTGCTAGGGGGCGTGGACGGTAGTTTGCACTTTACAGTACCGTCCATGAACAGGCTCAATCAAACCGAGCCTGCAACATTTTCAATTTTGCCGTGTTGGGCTTTCTTTAGGGATTCTATATTTATCTATTTTTTGAAGTATATCTTCCATAGCAATACAATCCCACATTTATTTTTAAAATATATCCTAGCGATGAACAAGACACCTCATGTATTGAAATATATCTGCTCGAGCAATACAACGCCTTATGTATTGAAATATATCTGCGCGAAAAATGCCTCATCTCATGTATTGAAATATATCTGCGCGAGCAAATTTAACCTAATGTATTGAAATATATCTGCGCGATCAATGCCTCACCTCATGTATTGAAATATAATTGCGCGAACAATGCTTAACCTCATTTATTGAAATATATCTACGTGAGCAATGTCTCACCTCATATATTGAAATATATCTGCGCAAACATTCCCTTTCTTTATGCATTAAAATATTTCTGCGCAAGCATTAGAAAGCCTTATGTACACTGATATATATCTACACAAGCGATACGCATATCAAATTCACATTCTAATGAATAACTGATATATGTTAATGATATCGACTCTTAAACTGGCTGATTTTATAAAATAAACCTGCCTCCCTTTGAATTTGAAACTCGTCCTTTGATTTTCAAGGGGTTTCACTTTCAAAATGCAATATAAGATTTAGTGATTAAAAATATAGGGTCTGGTCAGACCCCAGAGATGTACAGATCTACTGACTCTAAACAAGTGTCCAATGCTGATTACTTCAGGTTCCAGGTCTTAGGTAAATGTTTAAAAAACCGAAACGTATATTTAGAGGGGTAAGTCTTTGCTCAGGGATCTGCATTACCCATAATATGACTCGAATCCCTGACCTCACGATCACGAGGCTTGTGTTCTATAACTACACTAATAAAGGTCACAATTTGATAATTATATATATCTACCTAAATATCCTCGATTGAATAATGAGTCATTTGTAATGTTAAATGGCAAACCATAAAAGGTTTGATGAACAGATCTATTTGAAGCAACTGATTGGTTTAATCACGTTATGGAGTAAACAACATTAATTAATGTATCTTAAGAGGTGATTTTTTTTAGATAATTCAGTCATATAACCCGATTAAAAATACATCCTTTTGATGTTGGATAGATACAGAAATCAATTTCTATTTGAAATTCATTAACCAATGACTCTAATATCCGATTTAATCCAGTAAAAACCAATGTAACAAGATACGGTATGTTTGTAAATTTTTTAAACATGACTGTATGCTCCCTACCGGCATCCAATTAGTCACGTTGCCAGGTCATTCGACCTGGTTACCTCAAAATCAGTAGATGTTATCTACTGGTCATTGCCAGTCACTAGGCCATAGAGACTAAACTTTATGACAAAGTCATCACAAATCGTACAATATGATATATACAAGAAGTGTCTGTCTGTCTGGTTATCAAGTTATTGGTCAAAAATTATTTTGACACACAATGACATTGTTACCTTGACCTTTATCTCAGCAGCCTTAAAACCAATGGGGATCATCTACTGGCCAAGACCAATATACCTGTGAATTTGGAGAGCATATATCTCATGGGTTGGCTAGTTATTGGTTGGAAACCGTTTTGACATACAAGATCAATGCGACCCAAATGTGGCTCTGATGATTTTGTTTCTGTTGCCAAACCCTGCTGTTTTATACTGCTGAAACGCGAAGTCTTTGTAATGAGTACATTAACATTACAAGTAAATCGATATTGAGTGGTTGACTTTGGGCTTAGGCCAAACAAAAACGTGCAAGTATCATTTGGGCTAGCATCAAGTGCCTATTATTGCCATAGAGGTGCCTCAAGCCGTTCAGTGATCTCTCCCGAAATAAAACCGGGAAGGTGTAAGATGGTGGTCCTGTATTGCTGGAGTTTTTTTTACGTTTTGAGTTTCGTTTATTGAATGTCGCCTTTCAGTGTTGATATTTGTTCTTCAAGTTTTTTCCCATCGAAACCTGGCCATTTGCTGGACAGACACGAATATACCTAGTCTTGTGTTGATAAATTTAAGAGTAAATAGTTGGCAACAAAAAAAGGTTTAACTATGTCTGAACATAAACAATGTTAATATGTAAAGAAATCGCCATGCAAGTTAAGGCGTATCACAAATCGGCCTTTGATGCATTTATTTTTATGAGTATGCGCCTGGCACATGTCATTCTATTGGCGTAAATGTGTAATAAAATACATATTGTACGATATAGCCGCACTGGTTTAAACGTCTCTTCATCAGTAAATACCACCGACCTGGTACAGCCATTTTTAACAAGGACTTTATGCAACGATAGGGTTCCCCCTTCCGCGGCAGTATAACACAATATATTTTTTCTCCACTCTTGATCCAAGAATGTGTCTGTTCTTTTCAAACTAGAGTATTGTAAGAATATGATATGATAACTGCTACGTTTTCGTCGTCGCACTTGAAATTTTCCCTGGCTTGTAAAGAGGTGATATGAAGCTCAAAGGAAAGTATTTTGACAAGATTTTTGGGATCAGTGACAGCAGGTGACACTCAGAATTTTTTCATAATCACAAGGTAGCATGGAATTAGTGCAAGATAGTATAAGATCAACAAGTCAAGGGTGGCATTCAATGAACGCATCTTCTATACGACCCAGCAACACTGAACCAAGGAGCCGACTAGGATTACAAACGCCAGTAATTATTAACTAAGTGTGTCTGAAACCTAGAAAGAAAATAATACGAAACAAAAAAAGATTTTTCAAATAAAGCAAGAATCAAATCGAAATGTTGATAAAATAAGACACAAAAGCCATTCCATCATTATGGCATGTAAATATTATAGAAGGACCTTGCAATTTGTTTGTGAAGTGTTATCTAATTTTATATTCGACATCAATTCGGTAAATAAATAAAACTTGTAAAATATGTTGTACATTATGTTTTGAATCTAATTCAAGAGTAACGATCATTACTGAACAAATGATTTCTAAATTATGTCATCATGTTGACAAAATAACACTATCTGCTGACCATCGGAAATTGGCAAAATATCGTGAACTAGGTAATTTAAAAGGCGATAATCAAAGAAAAATAAATGTAACACGTATAACAGTTACCTACCTTGATTTAAAGATATGGGAATAACCTCCCAAGCACAAAACAAAAATTCCAGATTAGTTTACAAGTCGATCTCGGCTCTTTTTTATTTTCAACTCTATTCTTAACTCTGTCATGAAATGTGAATCTGATAATGATATAAAATCAGCAGACGCTTTTCGTGTTAGCTTTCTGAATGAAAATATTTCATAGATCTACAGACCATAGTCAAATGCATGTTAAAGGTGTCACCATTTGATATTTTCAGAAATAGACAACCTCAAGACAAACAAATTTCGGATAGAACAAAAAGTGATTTTTTTAAGCAATCACCATCGAAATGCGTTATTGGAGATAAAGCAGTTATGCTTTAAAGAATAAAAGAGCAGGAGATACAAACTTTGTGTTTCAGCGGTATATATTATTTGCATGTTATTTGACAAACCCTAAATCTATATACATCAGAGCTATCCTTGTAAATGAAAAAATATATGTAATATTAAATTGTTGCCATGGTACTATATCAAGTAAAGGTATCATCATATACTTTAGCTTTACATTATAAAGTTATAAAGTTCTAGTTGTTATCAACATTTTTACAAATGCATAAGCTTGACAGATTAGACATCAATTTTACAAAGTACATCATCAAATTAAGGAACATCCAAAACATTATAAAGTAATTAAAATACAACACATATTCTTGTAGCTTGCAGATTAAAACATGCATGAAAAATCCTCAAATGCCTAATTTTAATACTTTATTGAAGGTGTCAATTGCTGCGTGGCAGACCGTACTTGACTATAATTGTTATATTTTTCTGGATCACTGATTCCGGCAATTTAAAGTGTTGAAAATTGAGTACCGCTTAAGCCGGTGCTAGGGGAGCGTTAGGAATGTTTCACTTTTTCATTATCACTCATGCTAAACTCAATAAAACCGAGGCTGCAATTTTCATATAATTTTGTTGTGATTAATGCTTCAGGGGGATCACACTTTTTCCAGATTTTTATTCATTTTTAAAGAACACAACAAACATTAATATAGGATACAAATTAAAGCATACATGCAACAATAAATTGAAGCCAAGATAGAGATGTAAAGATACCTTGTAAACAAATACCTAAAGAGTTGATCAACTACGTCCCTTTAGTTTTCTTCCTTATCAAGGCAATGTACATAATATAATAATAAATATCACTCATTTCAAGTTTATGAAATGAGAAAAATTATCAGTTTTAATATTTATGGTCGAACCCATCTGTCAATTGCCGTTGTTTGCTTCTCTCAATATTTCTGTTATGAAATTGTTATATACTTTAAGCATGAACTTGGGCTTTAATCTTTAAGATGGAATGATTACCATCATGACCTTGAAGTTATAGTTGGAAAATACCTGTGATGTAAGGCGGTTGATTTTAGGTTAGTTTGTGTAATTCTTAAAATAGAATATGACATCATCATTTCTCCCAAAAGAAAAAAAAACAACAACATATGTTTCATTCAATTGTAATTCAAATTAAATTTAAGTAACATTCTTCGAAACGTTTTTATATCTTCACTATAAATAAGGCTAGACGAGCATAACGACCGCCGTCTAAAAATAGATTTATTGATAGCGCCAACGAATTCGATGAAACAGATTTAAAATAAACCAATTTTCATGTATTCACCTGTTCTCTATTTTCAAAGATAAAATTATTGCACCATACAACGTCCATTTTCTCTACATTTACATAATAGATACATACACTGAACTACAGTTTTTTCTACACATGGAGCAAAAGTATTATTATAACTATCTAATTTATCATTTTGAGTCTGTTCTAATTGCATAAAAGGTCATTGGACAAAAATAGAAATGAAAACAGTAATTGTTGGCCTATTGTTATAAAGGAGAATAACTTTAAGATATTATGTCATTTTTAAAATGCCAAATGTAAATTTGTAGATGGAAAATAGCTGCGACTTGAATGAAGTCCGTTATTTGTCTTTGCTCATTCGAAGGTGATAAACATGCTTTATGTATATCTGCATACATCTATATGAATACTAAATAGTTTGCAAGAAATGAAGTTAATGAAGGCACGCTTTATTATGCATATTAGATGAATTGTTCACCGTCTTACTTAATTATAATCTTACCTTATAGTACACATTATACTAGAATAAAAAATAATGTCGGCCTTGGCCGTATGTATGAACACATCAGAAGATGTTTCAACATTTAAAAATTTCACTATTGTCATGTATAAATGTTCGAATACTGCTTAAGCCGGTGCAATGGGGCGTAAACGATAGATTGCTTTTACTACCGCCCAGTAACGAGCTCAATCAAACCAATAATTTCAAATTAGCTGTTTAAAGCGTCTTTCCGAGATTCTGTTTTTTCTAAACGTAGTTATTACACGTGAATAAATTAAATCCATGGAAAATTGAATACAAATAAAATAAGCCAATTAAAAATAATGTTCACAAGTACCTCAGTTTATCACTGCGGGAGTAGAAATGTTACCTAGCGTTGGCCGTACGGACGGACTAAAATGAACTAGAGTAATTTGTTTCTACATGATGATGATGCTGATGATAATGATGATGATGATCATCATCATCATCATTATCATCATCACCACCACCATCATCATCATCATCATCATTATCATCATCATCCTCACCACCACTACCATCATCATCATCATCATCATCATCATCATCATCAACAACAACAACAACAACAGCAACAACAGCAACAACAGCAAGAAAAACATTATTTTAATAAGCATTACATACCTGTAAGGCATATACAGCCAATACATTTACCAAAACATTTATGTCAAGGTGTTACTTAAAGTGCCCCGTAAATCAATTAAACCAGCATATTTAACATGAGTTTATATAAACAGGAAGTAAAGTAAAATTCACCTATATAGTTATGCTTACACTGATTTCTTTTAATTTTAGTGTAAAAAACATGCGTTCAGATTCATGCAAAGTAAAAAAACAACTTTTTTATGATTTTTATGATGTACTTTAAACAGCAAACCTATTTGATTCCTGCACATGATGTGCATAAACAGGACGACACCTATGAGATGTCTATGATATGCTAAGATATCATCCATGAAACTGATATCTTATATTTATATGACTGTATTGTATACGTTTTTAGTTTATAACAATTAATTATCTCTTAGTTTGTTGTTGGCAGCAACAGATTCTACTTACGCAATATGTGCAGACCTAGGCAAACCGGCACAACAGTGCCGCTTGATTTTGGATCTGCACTGTTCACTTTACAGTCAAACCAAAAATTATATCCTTAAATGATAAGATTTTTTGCCCAGCTTAAAAGATGGACAAGTCATTTTATGAGATTTAGCGTGGTCATGGTTCAACATGTACCAATCCCCAACTATAGTATTTCGAACTCAAGAAAAACTCTTTTATTACTCTGTCAAACATAATCTTTACATAATAACCCAGAAGAAGTGAAATGTTTTTGTTTAATTTCATTTTATGTTTATTTCATTTTAATTGGCAAACCCGTTTGTGGAACCGATATACAGCAGCGTTTTCAGCATTCGTTCATAATAATAGCAGTAACAACAACAACAACCAAATTCTATAATTTTCTGTTGTTTAGCGTTTCCAGTTTTCACGTTATAATTTAGTGATGTTAAAAGAGGAAAGACTACGTGCACAATTTATGGATGAAATATATCATTAAGAAAATATTTGCATATCTATTTCCGACCATCTATCAAAATGAATGACGTCATTATTTTGCATTTATTGCTGAAACTTCATTTGCACGATTAATGGACATTCATAGTCAGTTTTGCATTTTTCTGCACTAAAAAAAATGAAGTAGTATACATATTGAAAGAGCTTTCATAAGGCATAAAGCTTTGATCTTAAGATAAAATTGGTAAATGAAAAATCTTTTGCAAAATCGTTTAATAGAAAGTCTCAGCAAATTCAAAATATAAAATTATCTATATTTTATGAAAAGTTTTATATGAGCTTTAATAAAGTTTCAAGCTATGATGCAAAAACGGAAAAAAAACATGTGTTGCAAAAAAGAAACAAATAAACGAGAGTGTTTTTACAAAAAGTTATAAATACACATCTATCTATCTTTTATGAGAACAAAAAGATATTTTTAGAAAAAAGTAGGTGTTTGTTGACATTACTACAAATTTAGTTTAACCATATGTTAAACTGTCGTTGCTGTCCGCCATGATTGATGTTTTACATTAAAAGCGTAACTTTCAGTTTTATAACATTTTATGTTTTTCCTTAAGTCTCATTATTGTACCACGAAAAAACTTTTTAATTGTTTACATGGGCTTTTAAAACGTACTTATTGTTTATATTTTCGTGATTCGTGCAAAAATAGTGTATGAAACATAAAACAAACATAGGGGAATATTGTAAAACATAATCATGTTAAAAAAAGGAGTTCTTTTCAAAGTATTTCATTAAGTTATTCGTTGAACACTTGATGTTTCAACTTCTGTTTGTTTAATGACGATAACGATATTTTTAGACTTTTAATTTGTTTAACATATAATTTACGTCTATAAGAATTCAGGCATAAAAGAATAAATAAAACAATTGTCACGAAATAGTATACTTGAACTAGAGATATATATCAAGAAACAAGAGCCCGGTTTGAGCCGGGTGATGCTCCCCGAATAGGTTTTGGACACAGGAAAGTACACCTCTTGTAGTTTCAGAGTTATGTCCGTGGAAAAAGTTCAAAGTGCAATAATTCCAAAATTAGGCAAGGCAGAGTTACAGTTCTTTGCACTGCACTTCTAATCAATGTGATCTATCAACCTACAAAGTTTCTTGATGATATCTCTTATGATTTCCGAGTTATGTCCTGGACAATTCAAAAGTAAAAATAAACAAAGGGCAATAACTCCAGAATTAGGCAAGGTAGAGTTATGATTCTTGTGCACTGCACATCTACCCATTAAGATTTATCTACCTACAAAGTTTCATGTTGATATCTCTTATAGTTTTACAGCTATGTCCTGGACAAGATTTTTCTAAAAGGGGAGATTATTCAAAAATAAGGCTTAACAGAGTTATGGTTCTTTTGCACTGCACCTCTACTCAATGAGATTTATCTACCTACAATGTTTCATGTTGATATCTCTTATAGTTTTAGAGTTATGCCCCGGACAAGATTTTTCTATAAGGGGAGATCATTCAAAAACCAGGCAAAATAGAGTTATGGTTCTTTAACACTGCACTCCCCCTCCAAGCCCTCTACCACTGTATGAAGTTTAAACAAATTATCTCCAAAGGTTTTCAAGTTATGTTCCGGACAAAGTTCAAGTTCAAAGTATTAAAATAAACAAAGGGCAATAACTCCAAAAGTAGGACAAAAAGAGTTATTGTTCTTATGCACTGCACATCTACGCATTGAGATCTTTTCACCTACAAAGTTTCATGTTGATATCTCTTATAGTTTTAGAGTTATGCCCCGGACAAGATTTTTCTATAAGGGGAAATAATTCAAAAACCGGGCAAAATAGAGTTATGGTTCTTTGACACTGCACTCCCCCTCGATGCCCTCTACCACTGTATGAAGTTTCAACAAATTATCTCCAAGGGTTTTCAAGTTATGTTCCGGACAAAGTTCAAAGTATTAAAATTAACAAAGGGCAATAACTCCAAAATTAGGATGAAAAGAGTTATTGTTCTTATGCACTGCACATCTACCCATTGAGATCTATTCACCTACAAAGTTTCATGTTGATATCTCTTATAGTTTTAGAGTTATGCCCCGGACAAGATTTTTCTATAAGGGGAGATAATTCAAAAACCGGGCAAAATAGAGTTATGGTTCTTTGACACTGCACTCCCCCTCGATGCCCTCTACCACTGTATGAAGTTTCAACAAATTATCTCCAAGGGTTTTCAAGTTATGTTCCGGACAAAGTTCAAAGTATTAAAATTAACAAAGGGCAATAATTCCAAAATTAGGATGAAAAGAGTTATTGTTCTTATGCACTGCACATCTACCCATTGAGATCTATTCACCTACAAAGTTTCATGTTGATATCTCTTATAGTTTTAGAGTTATGCCCCGGACAAGATTTTTCTATAAGGGGAGATAATTCAAAAACCGGGCAAAATAGAGTTATGGTTCTTTGACACTGCACTCCCCCTCGATGCCCTCTACCACTGTATGAAGTTTCAACAAATTATCTCCAAGGGTTTTCAAGTTATGCTCCGGACAAGACAACGGACGGACAGACGGACGGACGGACGGACGGACAGACGGACAAGGCGCCGACTATATGCTCCCCCGAAATTTTTCGGGGAGCATAAAAAGAAGTTCCGGAAACATTTTCTGATTAATGACCATAATCCATTGCCCGAACTGGCGTTCTTTTTTAGACATATTGTTTAAACGCAGCAAAGAGATCGGAAATTCTGGGATTTAGGTCTTGAAAATGTCTCCGTTTTATCTGTTTTCATATCATTTTATATAAAATTTAATTTTACAAAATTAATACTTTGATTTAAAAAAAAATCCAAGCAAACAATGGCTAAATCACTATAAATGTTATGTATTACATTTATAAAAAAAAAGTAAACGCTAAATGTACATGTCAATAATTTATACCTGAACTAATCACCATCTGTAAAGTGTGTTAAAGCCATCTTATTATATAATAAATACAAATTAACAAAACATAAACTCACAAAAAAAACACAACAAAAACACAACAACAAACCATAAATAATTATAAGGTTTCCTTTTATAGATACGCAAAACATAATTTGATACAAAAATAGAATGTCAAGTAATGGTCATTTTTATGCGGTGACCTGACTAAACTGCTGACTGGACGCGCTGAGAAAAACAAACTTTTTATCAATTTTCAGAAGTTCATTTTAAGATTGATAAATATGTCATTGTTTCATTTTGATAAAGTTTTAATTGGAAAAGAATCGTGACTCACATTTTATACCGGTCCTTTTTCATTACAAGGCAAAACGCACTTGTTTGACTCCGACGTTTTTGTTTTTAATATTATTTGTGGTTTAACTTACTAGGTTTTATTTGGTAGATTTTATACAAAACAAATGTCGTTTTGACCGGTTAAAAGTTGATATTAGTTTGGTGCAAAGTGGGTGTCTGATAACAGTGATATTTCACGGGTAATGCATTCACAAATATAAATTACATCTTATCGGATTATCTGAAAATTGCGTTTAAATGAATAAATAAGGATTGGGTGCTTTTAAACATTTCGTTCTCAAGGGATAAACCAATCAAAAGTTAGCATTTTGAGACCTTAATTACTTGTTATTTTTTTATTTTATTTTTACTTCCTGGTGATGTTCCCTAACCGGAAGCAGATTTAGATCATATTTGGAAAAGGATGAGTTGGATTGCCTGTGCGTTAAGTTTAAGCTATTCCATTTAATAATTTTTGAAACATAACATTGAACACGAGTGACACGAAAGGTAAAGTTACGTAACATTAAGTACAACAGTACAATAAACGACGCACTTGGTTAACCATTGAACCTAAATTGAAATTAATATGAATCGAGCAATTCAAAATATTTATCAGACTTTCTTTATAATCTTTTTTTTAAAGATTTAATTTATTGAACAATTACATGAATCACAGTGTCTGAAATTTATATCAAGGGCGGCGGCTGCGTTGCGGCTTATCGTGGATAAAACAAAATAGGGCAAATTGTGCGTGGGTTTTGTGATCTCTTTGTCGTTTGGAGGCTTATTAAATTTGTAAAAAGCGATCTTTGCGGTTTTTTTCGGGCTTTATATCGTAAAGATGCTATTTAGATTTTTATTTCAAACTGAAAATAACGAAAATTTTCGGCCGAAATGAAGTTGTATAATTATCAAGAATATCAAACTCGAGAGCATATTTGGAACATACAAATAAACTCATTACCCACTTCATTTGATGTTACGTAAACTACTTTTTTGAGAAAGTGTCCGTCTTAAGAACGTACATAATTTGCATTATTTTATTACTTAGTGATTTATCGCTATGCTTTAAATAAGTAAGAGGCCTGCAATTCATCTCCTGTCTTTTTCTCTCATTTTATTTCGTTTTTTCCTACTCAGATTTTTTTCTGTTAAAAATGCACGTGTATTTAAAATACCTTAAATATATATCTCTCAGGCTCATATCTTTGAGTGAAATATTTTTATTGCAGAAACTTGTTGAAATCAAAAAATCCTGCTGAATATGTCTTATTTAAATAAAACAACGTAAAACTATGGAATCTGCGTTACTTATTACGGAACAAGTAAAGCCTTTCCTTTCTTTAAAAAAAGCCAGGTTTTCTTAATGACACTATATATTCATATTGTGTCCACTTACAGTGTGTAGGATTTAAAGCATTACATGCTTACTTTGTATTAGGTCAAAATATATTTATGTTAAATTTTACAAAAAAGACTGTGTAGCAATTGTCAATATTTTCAAATACCAAATTTGGGTAGAGTACATCTTTAATCATTATAATACTTGTCTTTCGGTCTCATCATCTCTCGTTATTTAAAACATGGTCTTATTTTAATATATATACATATGTATCATATTGGACGTCCGGGAATAAATGAGTTTAACTAACTAAATCATTTCAACATAAGAATAAAATGGCAAAAAAGGAACCTTAAAAAAACCCCAAAACAACAAAATTAAAAATATCGCAGGCTCGGTTTGAGCCTGTTCATGGACGGTAGTGGCAAATGCAAGCTACATGTACCGTACTCTCCCCCTAGCACCGACTTAAGCAGAATTCAACATTTGGCATGAATATTGTAAACAAAATTATTTACCTACATATTTTATATTACATTTCAATTAATTTTTGAGACAAACATATTTCGTGAAGAAGAAAAATGATGCTGATTTATACATGGGCGATTTAAGAGTCAGTCATACATTGGCGATTTAAGAGTCCTACAAATCTATAATATTCTTGTTAAATAACACGAACATGTTAAATACGTAGCTATTGTAGCAAGTAGTTGTTATACATTTATATCAGTTCAAATGTATCAACTAATAGCATAGATAATGATCGTGCAAAAATGGGAACTAAATAAATCAATTTAATTTACGTCACGAAACCACGTAATTCTAAAAATAGATTTGTTGACGGTAACGTATAAATAGCCTACATGAATGAAATCATGCGCATTATTCGATAAACTTTACTTATAATTGAAACACACAAAGCGTAAACTGTTATATCATGTTTAAGATTTGTTAACTTTGGAACGTTTTCGATACATTTCAATTTATCCGAGCTGTGACAAAATAATTTGGAGAGTTTGATAAATATGTTACTGGAAAAAGGCAAAGGTAAATTTATTACGATTAAACAGGAGAAAAGTCATGCATTCGGGCTAGCATTTTATAACTTGCGATAATACTTTAATGACAATGGATATAGGAAGTTGATATTTTAATGGACTTAAACATTCTAATAAACAACAGGCTAATAACATAATGTACACTATTATGGCAAAATGTTCATTCAATGATTACAATCTTACCATTTTTATGGTGGGTTTACCCCGTTTGGGGGAAGAAATAAAATGAAATAAGAAAATTATAAAAAGAAAACAAACAAAACAAACACTATTATGACAATCTGTTAGTTTAATGACTGAAAAAACAACAACAAAAAACAACAATTTTCATGTTCATGATTTCTGCTTAAACCGGTGATTGAGGGTCATGACCAGGCTCAGTCATATTAAGCTTCCAACATTGTCAATTTCGCCGTTTTGGTAGTATTTGACGGTTTTCGTTTTCTTTGTTATACAAATCATTAAATATTTGTTCTATATTTCTATTTTAGACATCGCAATGAGAAAACAAAAGCGTCCACTTGGCATCCTGGGTACTGGCGACTTTGCACGTGCCTTGGCAAAACGACTCTACTTTTCGGGATATGAAATCGTCCTTGGAAGCAGACGACCGGAAGAAAAATCATTTTCTGCGATAGACGAGTGTTTATGCAACATGCGCCTTGTAACAACGGAGGAATGTATAAAATCTGTGTCAATAATCTTCCTTGCTATACATGCTGAAAATTACAAAGACTTGCTAGAAGAACATGCCGACAAGCTGGACGGTAAAATTATAGTAGATGTTTCAAACCGCGACAGACCCAGCGAAACTAAATCCAATGCTGAATATCTTCAAAGACTCATACCAAACGCTTCGGTTGTGAAAGCTTTCAACGTCATTTCCGCTTACGCAATGGAAAACGATTACAATACAAGCAGCCGACAGGTCTTTATTGCCAGTAACAATGAACTCTCCAGAAATGCTATCTCAAACATAGCAAGAAATATGAATTTTACCCCTTTAGACTTTGGCGGGCTCTTTGCAGCACGCAGGATAGAAAAACATCCTTTAAGGCTGTTTCCAGACTGGCGAGGTCCATGTGGATTTACTGTTGCAGTATTTAATATTTGGTTGCTATATTTAATATACATTTATTACATTGAAAAGACAGTGTACCGGTGGGAACAAATATTTATCAAAGTAATGAACAAGGCCATCTGTATGACGGGGATCACTATTCTATCAGTGACGTACTTAGCAAGCAGTTTTGCAGCATCATTACAGCTGTATTACGGTACGAAGCACATCCGGTTCTCAAGGTGGTTAGACAAATGGCTAAAAAACCGGAAACAGCTTGGACTGGTTGCTTTTATATTGATAACAATCCACGTGATGATGTCGATTTTAATCATGTCTCCAACTTATCTTAGATCATGGTTTCATTCTACAAAACTTGTCATCCCGCATAATGTGACTGACGTACACGTAATTAATAATATAAACTGGATGACATGGAAAGGAGAAGCTGCGTGTTTAACAGGAATATTTGCCTTTATTCTACTATGCTTCGTGTGTGTTTCAACTTTACCGTCAGTTACTGACACATTAAACTGGAGAGAGTGGCGTTTTGTGCAGTCAAAAATCGGCCACGTGGCCTTGTTCTTATCAATTGTCCACGTATTAGTAATGGGCATACCAGGTTGGGCCAAAAATCCACTAAAGATTTATAAATCCATAACATTCTTGTCATCTATACTACCCTGGGCAACAATTATGTTAAAAATCTTGTATTCCCTACCATGTATCGATAGATATCTAACAAAAATTAGAAAAGGATGGGAGCGTCAAGAGGAGAGATGCCGCGGGAAATGTGTCAGACCAAAGAAAGAAGGTTATGTCATCATGAACGCAGACGATAGATCGGATGCCATAAGTGGTGTGTGTCCGTGTCCGGGAGATACTGTACAAATGGTAACATTAGACACGACAAGTTGTGGATGCTCAAACGGAGATATTGTGTAGAACTGAATAACTTTGATTATTAAAGTACTTCAAGTTGTAGCTGAACCTTTAATTTGTTCTAAGTTAAACCTTAGTCTAATGATTTAGCAGAGTATTAAAGTGATTTTTGTTTTCGATGCAGAGTGCAAACAGACAATGGGAAACTTGAACGGTTCTTAGCTAGTTTCTCTTCCACCCAAGCTGTCTATACAACATTAATATCATTTTTAAATGCCACTGTATGTATTGTGTTTACTTGTTTTATTTTATCAAATTTTGATGTACATGTATAATTTGAAATGCAGTTATGAGCTACAATGTATTTAAATTTACGTAAATCAGTTTGTTTTGTATGGAAAGAATAATGCTATTTTGCCATGTTTGAAGAGACAGACAAGGCCGGTGGGGGCAGTTTGTTATGATTGTTAGGGCGCTGATTTCAAATCACTTGCCCCTTGCCACTACGGGTTCACAATTAGTCAGACACTCCCGGTATGAGGAGGTTTTCCAGCTACCTTATAAAAGGTCGATGGTTATACTCAGGTGTCCGTTACTGCCTGACAGTGCACGAAGGGGAACTTGAGGTCTTCCTTGAAAAATCGCCCTCAGACCTTTACATTGAGGGTTCGAGTTTTAACTCAATGAAACTAACAAAATCATGTTCAAGATTTCGTAAACATTGTAGAGATCTGTACTTTATGTAGAAACAAATGATGTGAATTAATCATAAAATTTACATTAAGCCTAAATGAAGTTATTAATCAATAACATTAGGTGAATAATCAGTAGAAGATTTACATGGATTCATAACAGTTTAGTTAAATACTAAACCGTACATTAATTATTGTTGAATGCAATGAAATGATATCAGTACAAACTGCTGTGTTTGTTTTAATAGTGAAATTAATGATTTTGATGATGTATTAACATTTGCTTGAATGGAACATGGAACGGTGTTAAATGCTTGAATGGAACGGTGTTGGAACGGTGTTAAATGCTTAAATGGAACAGTGTTAAATAGCTGAACGGAACATTGTTAAATAATTGATTTGAACGGTGTTAATATTGTAACAGGACATTGAAATTGTTTGTTTGTTATATGTTATGGACAGTTCCCATTTCTATCATACTTATCTCCCTTGATCAACATGGCAGCCATTTTGGCGCAGTTGTATTGTATATATGATTGACAAAATGTTGAGAAGTGCATAGTAAGATGATGATAAAAGGTGACTTGTTGTTTGTTATTTACATGTCTGAAAAAAATTATATCATATTTTGTCAACTTACATGAAGATTAAACATATGTGATGTTTTATTTTTTATTTTTGTTATTTATCTTTAAATCTTATTTTCATCAAAATGGCAGTCATTAGAGCATTTTTTGTGTGTGAAAAACTTCTAGATTTACTTTCTAGTCGTATATGTTATAAACACAAACATAATCAATGTGAAACCAAAACAGGATAGTTTAGATTATTAATTAACTTTAACTTTTTTATTGTTTGACATTAAAATGAATGAAAGGCTATTTTTAAACAAATTTTTCGAATCTTACCCTTAACTTAAAAGTGGCTCTTTCACATTTAAATTGCTGATCTGTTAAAATGACAGTCCTCGACACTTCTGTTGTAAAACAGAGCTGAAACAGGTCAACACAGTTTCTAAAATAATTGTGTTTCAAATATATGCTTGTTTATCAATTATCAAAGAATGTTATGCCACTTAAAACATTTTTCACATCAATTTGGATGCAATGTTGATACCAAATACCCCAAAATGACGTTGTAGGAACTTTTACCAAATATATTCTTGTGTGTTTTCTATTAAGTTGAGACACTTGTTGAGTGATGTCTTTACTGTTAAGTAAATGTCTGATAACTCTATCATGCATGGAACATGATCCCAACCTCCCCTTCGGCTCAACTTAAAATACATTTCACAGAGGTTGTTGGCTGAAAATGAAATATTAAAAAATGAGGTGATCGAGCTATCGACACGGTGCTGGCGCCATTTGCAATGTGAAAGAGCTCTCGCAAATATAATGGATCCTCCACAACCTTTCAACAAGTGTCGATATTGTAGAATTATTCCGATTATATTTATGGATAGGCTTAAAAAGAATATCAAAATTTATTTTTGGTTCAAGTTTAAACACATCACCAACATGTGAAAGAGCTACTGTTTAATAGGGGTGTATCTTGATAAAATTATACTAGTACAATTATACTACTTAGTTTATATTTTGAAAACATTTATAACACATTACTGAACAGTTTGCGCTGTTTACTTTAGTTGTTAAACATCAAACATACTCTAAAATATTAATAAAGATTTTTAACACATGTTTCACATTTCTAAGAATTAAAAAAATATGGATTTCTGAGGCAAAATGTGCCTTTAAAAAAAGCTCAAAACAAATCAATATTATAGTACGTATCACAAAACACACATAACTTCTGTTAAAACGTATCAAATATGTAAATAATTATATGATAATGTAAATCAGCTATTAAATACATAATGTCGGTTAGTCGGGAAATTTAAATGCTATCATTGCAATAAAAGCGTTCATTTATTTATAGATATCCTACAGTGTTAGAAGGAATACTAGTATAGCAACTTTGTGAAATGAAAATCTATTGCCTTTTGAGTAATTTTATTTTAATTCTATTTTTAGTTAGAACATATCCACACAGATATATTGAATATATCAATACAATTAATAGCTGTAAAGACCAAGATGAATTACTGGGTTAATTGTCTGAGAAGGGATAAATACCTGGTTCGCGTGGTTCAATTGCGTGTTGTACTTTTCCATGCTTGTAAACAGTCGTTATGTTTCAGTCCTGTAACAAAGTGGGATTTTAATTTGAACAATATTCATGCATGCCGAAAGGCAAATTGATAAAGTGTTGAAATACGATTATTATGTAAATAATGTACCACATAATATGAATAATTTTGTTTAAAAGTAATAAAAAACTAATGCGATAAAATGATAACATACATAAGGATAATCGACTGCTGTATCGCTTCGCCTGGTTTTAAGCAACAAGAAATATATCTAACAATACAACACTTCAGGTATTGAAGTATATCTTCCGTAGCAATACAATCCTACATGTACGTATTGAAATATATTCTAGCGATGAGCAAAACACCTCATGTATTGAAATATATCTGCTCGAGCATTACAATGCCTCAATTATTGAAATATATCTGCGCGAGCAATACAACGCCTCATGTATTTAAATATATCTGCGCGAACAATGTCTCATCTTATGTATTGAAATACATCTGCGCGAGCAAGTTTAACCTAATGTATTGAAATATATCCTAGCGATGAGCAAAACACCTCATGTATTTAAATATATCTGCGCGAGCAATGCCTCACCTCATGTATTGAAAAAATTATGTCTGCGCCATCAATGCCTCATCTCAGGTCATTTGACCTGGTTACCTCAAAATCAATGGATGTTATATACTGGTCATGGCCAGTTACTACGTCATAGAGTCTTTAAACTTCACAAACCGAGCAATATGATATATACAAGAAGTGTATGTCTGATTGGTTGTCAAGTTATTGGTCAGAAATCATTTTGACATACAAGGACACTGTAACATTGGCCTATATTTCAGCAGCCTTTAAACCAATGGAATCATCTACCGGCCAAGACTAATATACCTGTGAACTTTGAGAGCATATATTGCATGGGTTGGCGAGTTATTGGTTGGAAACAGTTTTGACATACAAGATCAATGTGACCCAAATGTGGCTCTGATGATTTTGTTTCTGGTGCCAAAAAATAGAGTAAAAAAATCCCTAAAGAAAGCCTAACACGACAATATTGAAAATGTTGCAGGCTCGGTTTGATTTAGCCTGTTCATGGACGGTAATGGAAAGTGCAAGTTATCGTCCACGCCCCCTAGCACCAAAATGATACGAAAAAATGTTAAATGATTTTTCAAATATAGCAAGATACAAATCGAAATGTTTATGTAATAAGACACACAAGCCATTCAGTCATTATGGCATGGAAATATTTAAGAAGGACCTTGCAATTTGTTTGTGAAGTGTTATCTAATTTAATATTTTACTTCAATTCGGTAAATAAATAAAACTTTTAAAGTATGTTGTGCATTATGTTTTGAATCTCATTCAAGAGTAACGATCATTAATGAAAAAATAATTTCTAAATTATGCCATCATTATGACAAAATAACATTATCTGCTAACCATCAGAAATAAAACAAAATCGCCTAATAGGTAAGTTAAAAAGGCGATAATCACAGAAAGACAAATGTAACACGTGTAACAGTTACCTACCTTGATCAAAAGAATGGGCATAACCTCCCCAATACAAAACAAAACTTCCAGATTAGTTTACAAGTCGATCTTGGCTCTTTTTTTATCTTCCACTCTATTCTTAACTCTGTCATGAAATGCGAATCTGATAATGATATAAATCAGCATAAAATCGATAGAAGACGCTATTCTTTTTATTTTTCTGAATGAAAACAGGCGTACATCTACAGACCATCGTCGAGTGCATGTTAAAGACGTTACCATTGAATATTTTCAGAAATAGAAAAACCTCAAGACAAACACATTTAGGATGGAACAAAAAGAGAACATATTTTTAAAAAATCATTATCGAAATGCGTTATTGGAGAAAAAGCAGTTATGCTTCAAAATTGAAAAAGTATGAATATTTGTATCGTGTTTGTTGTTGTTCTTGTTTCCTGTAATCAACGTTTAGTTTTGTACTCATTTTGAGTATCATCTGACTAAATGTTGTTACAAAAAGACAAATTGACACGACCAATAGTTTACTGATTCCTTTCTTATTAATGCTCTTTTTAAAATGTAATACGTGTAATATTGGTAAAAACACATGACATACTTTAATACAAGAACAAGCTTTAAGCTTATTAGATAAAAGGAAAGTATGTACTCGACATAGCAAATCGAGCTGAATGTACGTTGCCTTTGTTTCTTCAGAACGCTTTATTGTTTAAATTGTCAATATATTTGGACAGGTGGGCGGACAGAGAAATCACTCGCCTACAAAGTGAAAGGAGAGAATAATAGGTTCTCAGAAAATCAGTGTTGTAACAAATCAATGTAGATACATTGTATTATTTATTATAACTTTCGTTATAGTAATACCGTATGAATTTCCTTCGTGAAAATAACGAATTAATAGAAATAATAGATCTACAGATACAGTGTTTGCTGCATTGAGAGGGTTTTAAGTCACACCGACACATTATACAAGGTTTTACAGCGACGTTCCAGCTTTACACAGGTACCCTTCCGTGCATTATTTCAGGCACGAACGGGCATCAAATCATCATATCATAGAATTTAAAGTTCCTGTTGGGATTCTAACCAACAATAGTGAGTGACAAGTGGTTTAAAGGAAACAGATACTGTGATGAATATCAATTTCATTTGCGTGTTATTTGACAAATTTTAATCAGAGCTATCCTTCTTAATGAAAAAGTAAATGTAATATAAAAATGTTGCCATGGTACTATATCAAGTAAAGGTATCATCAAATACTTTAGCTTAACATTATAAAGTAATAAAGTTCTAATTGTCATTAACTTTTTAACAAATGCATAAGCTTGACAGATGAGACATTAATATTGCCATAAAGTGGTGAGAAAGTACATTATCAAATTAAAAACATCCAAAACATAATAAAGTCAGTTTAATACAACATTATTCTTGTAGCTTGCAGATTAAAACACATCCGACATTCAACTGGGGTCAAGAAACAAAAGCAAATAAAAAGATCTTCAAATGCCTAATTTTAACATTTTATTGCAGGTGTCAAGTGCTATGTGTGTAAAAAGTTGCCCCGTACTTCACTTTAGTGTTGTTATAGCTTCCTGATCCTTTAAAATCACTAAATCCAGCACTTTTAAGTGTTGAAAATTGAGTACCACTCAAGCTGGGGCTAGGGGCGTTAGGGATGTGTCACGTTTTCATTATCACTCATGTAAAACTCAATCAAACCGAGTTTGCAATCTTCATTTAATTTTATTGTGATTATTGCTTCCGAGGGATCACATTTTTTTCCAGATTTTTATCCATTTTTAAAGAACACAACAACATCTTAATTAAGGCTACAGATTAGAGCATAAATGCCACATTAAAGTAATGCCGAGGACGTGTTAAGGTACATTGTAAACAAATACCTAAAAAGATGATAAGCTTAGGCATTTTTTTCTCCTTAATCAAGGCAATGTACGTAATATGATAACAAATATTACAAATTTCAACGTCAACGGCAAAATGATAATTGAGGTAATAAAATACAAAATATTCTTACTTAACATATAAAACAATATTTTATTTCAGTAATTACATTCATATACAAACTGCATTACGATTAGAAATTTGAGAACACGACTGACTAAAGAAACAAACTTGCAAATTTTGCTCTTGTTTTAAAAAATGCTTACATATTTTAGTTTTTGATTACAGATTCTGATATCCTCATCGTCAAAATAGACAGGTCGAGATAGTGTGCACGACAGGGGGTGGAGGGGGCAAGTGAGTATAGTATGATAAAGTAAGTCTAGTGTGAGTTCCGGAAATGTTTGTCACCAAAAGGACACAGAATAATGACCGTGGTTTAGCAATCACCAATACTATACAAAGGCACGAGATTCCCTTGTGTGACACATAACGAGTACGACTTGTTTACTGAGGATGTAATATCTTTTTCTTCGCAAGCATTTTGCCATAATTGAAAAAAAGTCACCAATCATCTTTTTTTGCGCGCTTAGCTTAATTTCAGGCTAATCGATACGTTTTACCTAGTCTGAATACAAGTAATTATTATGACATTCAGTCATATAAGTACTGTCTTTAAAACCGACACCGATAAAGCATTTTTGAGATGAATAATTGTTGCTTTAAAATTGTACATTATTACATTATCATTTGTATGCATTATCTGCATCTACATTAAGCTATTGTCTCTAAAGAAAAGCGACATCATGAGCATTTCTACGAATAGATATTAACTTGATATGTTTTTTTTTGTATAAATGTACAAACTATCTTAATTTACTGTTGCATTTTGATCTCGGTTGTCAACAAATACCATATGGTTTGCCCCTTTACTTCTAAACAGTAGTTTATATACGAAAATATTCCGACAGTACAAGTTTGATACATAGTGTTATCACACATTTTATGTTCTGATGAAATAAACGCATTAAAAATCACTTCCCAGAAATAAAACCAAATGTCACATTTTGCAAGAATTTAGTTTTTAACAATCTGTGTTTGTTAGTAAAAAATATATTTTTAAAAACAACATTTTGTTTGAGGCTGAATATTTTTCTGGCGCCATGTCCGATTGGTTTAAGCGTCAATCTTGTAATCTAAGGATTGCTGACCGCAAGGGTTCAGTCCCGGTCAGGAGCAAGTCGTTGTTTCCTTGAGCAAGAAATCTTAAAGTCTTTGATAAGTACTGGTTTGTTCCAGGAACGGATTCGAGAGTGTTTCAATAAGCTTATAGCTTCCAACACAACTAAACTTAAATAAATTCGTATAAAATAAAGTAAACTAGGTTAAACGAAAGCCGACCTAACTTTATAGAATATGCGTATGTTGACAAAATAGTTAAATGTAAAGTCATATCAGATTAGATGTTTCATTACACAATTATGACAGATTACACGCTATTTCAAATAAATTAGTTACAGTTCTATGAGCCATGCTTTTAACCACAAAGGTATTCAATCAATGTTATACAATCATGGTAAAAAAACAGCAGACTTTTAAACAAATCTTAATGAAAAGCGCACTTATACCTCATTTCGTGTCAATGTTTTTTCTTCAGTCACAAATTGTCTTGTTTTTGTCATAAATAAGAAGAAAAGAACTTCATCAATTTGAAAATCCAAACTTTTTGTAGAATCATCTTTCACATTAAGTCTACGTTTTTGTCTACTGTTTTGATTAACTGAACAGCTTATTTCTGTCAAGGGGTCTCAATCCGATTGTCTGAAAGGAAGCAAATTTTGTTGTTTTATTGTTTCACTTTGTGCGAATTTCATTAATTTTCAGCCGCTTGTGAAATATTTGATAAATTGATGGATTTTCGTAAGACAGCCCGCTATACGTCTCGAATTTAAATGAAACGTTTAATCAATCATTTTAACAATAATGACAACAATAACAAACACATACTTTCATAATATCTGATTACTACATAAATAAATCATGGCTTCCACAGTTATATTATGACACAATCAATAATTATAAATGTGAAAGATATTCCAATAACTAAATACTACATAAATAAATCATAATTACTGCGGTTATATAGTGACACAGTCAATTAGTAACAATAACAACAATGATATCTCTGAATACTAGATAAATAAATAATTGTTACATATTTTATAAACCATAGTTACCTATCTTAATATGATACAAATGCCTACATATTTTTCGCATAGTTTTAATTAAATGTTTCACCTTAAGAAGTAAAGTAAAAAAAAAAAACAATCGCATAATTTTTTTCTAATCAAGTGACTGTTACTTTAGATTCACTACACTAATAACTTTTGAGCATGACCATGATAGCAAAACAATCGATTTTTATTGACAACATTTCATTAACACTTATGTGATATATTTTGAAATAATTGCTTAATAGCAAGATAAAAGATTTATTTTTGAATTTATCTAGACATCTTTTGTTATGTCTACAAAAGCTTTAAACGCCATCTTATTTCAATACACATGCATGCCAAATAAAAATTGGCATTGTGTAAATTTCTAAAATTGACACACAAAATTAGTTTCTGAAAAAGACCAGGTTAGTGATATTCACGTACATGTATGTTAGACGTCTCAAACTAGTATTTATATGATGTATAACGCTCTGTAACAATGATACCTTACCTCATTTAAGATTATTGATACAGAATAGGGTCCAAGAAGAAAATTTGAAAGCAAACTTTAAAATCCAGTACAATAGTACATTTATGCATTACCTACAAACATAACAGGTTATTGTACATTGTTGAGTCCAATACTTTATTCTATTGGAAGTTTTATACAGCTGTGACAAACTTTTATTGGACTAGGTGCTAGCTATTAAATATAGTAACATGTGCAACACTTAGTAGAGAAATAGATATAAAGAAGAAAATGTGAAGGACTGCAGATGTTCTGAAGATGAATCATGTCTTAAAACAAAAATTGCTGGTGTAACTTTTAAATATACATATCAAAATTGAACAAGATGGGCAAAATAGCGAGGCACCTCTTACAAACTGCACCTCTTACAAAGGCATAAAAACGGAGACGATTTGAAAAGAGCCAGAAGGCGACAGATATAAAATTTTACTTATAAGCAGAAGATATACGATATATCGTACTTTTCAAAGACTTGGAGAATACAAACCTAGAAGCAAGTTACTCAGTGATTAGAAGCGGATCATTGGCAGTTTTTTACCTGTTTCATACTAAATGCATGTATGCATATAATATTTGTATCAATTCAAATGACGCCACTAGAGGCATGTGCAATGAAATCATGTAAATGTATTACCAAGAACATAAGCAATCAACAGTGTTTTCGAGATTTGTGCCAATTAAGTTGGTTAATTAGAAGAAGGTTTAGCGAATGATCATTTTAAGTACTTCCTAAGTTAATTAAGAGGAAGATTTTATGATTATTTAGAATAAGAAATATATTGTATTTAATTGAAAACATAAAATGTTTCCTGATACAAAACAATTATGACAATAATTGCTTCGAATATATTCTTTGGTTTTTTTTCTAGATTAAATATCTACCAATATAAACATAAAGAAATTATTCATAAAATAGTAAAATAAGGAAACGTCTAAGGTCGACAGCCTTGGCAAAATAAAATATATTTTACTACCATAGTAAATGTAAGATACTAGTCCCCTGGTAGCGCCGACTTATTGGCAAATCAATCTAATAATTCTTATCTAACTATAAACTAAATGAGTGTATGAACTTTATGACGTCATCAGAAGAGCTTATAATCACAATTAACAATTTTATATCATTCCATAAAAAGCAATGCTCTACACAAACATGAATGATATATGGTGACGGTTTCTCCAAATAAAGCTGATGTACCTTTGCAAAGTCAAAACATGATACTTTGCTTCTTTGTTACAGTATTGATTCACACTGATTTTATTGTGAACATAAAATTGAAAAGTGATTTCTGGATACCAACTATAATCATTTCTAGAATGTATTTCCACTGACATAAAATATTGCACTACATTGGAGTGTACAAGCGTCTATCCGTGCATTCATCCATGCCCTTTGATGGTTTATTTCCTGGTATTTCAAACGGAATCAATTATTGTACTTTTTTCTAAAGTTTTGAATAATACACACATAACGTTATAGAGCAAATTCAGAAGCAATCGTAACAGTTATTGTAAAGGTAAGTGAGTCAAAAGATATTGGTAATCTAAAAGCTATAACAACAATTTGTATCTTTGTTTTAATAATGTAAGATGTTCCTGGAAACAAATAGAACATGGGTAGCTTTCTGCTAAAGGCTTGTTATAATTCTGTTTCCTTCATTATTGTTGGCATTCCTTTATTCGTTTTCCAAACATTTCACATGAACCATATTTTTCTTCTCTTACATACAGTTGTAGTGACTTTGCATTTTGTATGGAAGTGAAAATACCACTTTGTATACATTTTGCTATTTGCAGTTTTCTTTTATTCATGATTTTTGTTTTTTTTATATTATTTTCGTCTCAGATTATAAAATATGTAATTATTTAAGCGCCTATTACATGTCAATTACTCACTTAGGAGAAGATTTTCATAAGACATGTTGTCTTTCATTCCAATCCTGTTTTTTATGAATATTTGAATTGCTCTCTGTATATTATAAATTGTAACATGTATATATACATTCTGAGAAATAAAATATGTTTAAACTAATCCATTATTTCATTAGCATAAAATATATGTTTGCCCTTTTTCAGGGAAAATGATTGACCCATTTCTGTGGCTTTGTGTGCTTTTAAAACAGTAAAGATGCTATTGATTAGCCTTTATGTCACAGGGTAAAATGCAATATATCTCATTTGCAGAACAACCATTTGTATCTTTAAATTACGTAGTTGGTTCATTCAAACAAATAAAATGCATGTAAATTTCAACAAACAATGTAAAATGTTATTGATTTGGCCTTTGTGTCACAAGGAAAATACAATGATAGTAGATTTTATTTCAAATCATGCCTTTTAAAGAATTGTTTTTATTGTACTGTAACAGTCCTGATATAAAACTTTTTAATGGAAATATCTATTTACATGTACATATTCACTGTTGCATTCGCTTCAAGAAGAAAAAATATAACATATTCATTATTATAAAGTTTGTTTAAATGAAAATTTTAATTAAAAAAAATGAATTTTTAGAAATTTATTTAACAAAAAATAAAGAATAATTGTTTCATAACGAATCAGATAATTTGACATTTTATTATAACTTAAATGCGTGTGTTGATCATTTGTCTAAAGATAATTTCTTCCTTTAAAGGTTCATAAGATTTTCAACCAAGAAATATTTTTAATTGATAACGTATGTTGAATGTAAAAGGATTATTAATATCATAAACTAATAAGTAAAACTGTAACGTCATTTTCAGTAGAATTAAACTCATTTTACAATCATAATTTATATCTCTATGTTTCTAAATTTGAAATGTAACAAAACAGTTCATTTAATAGAATTGTTTTAAAGCATTAACATTGACACTTGCTGAATAAAATGGAAGAGTTCATTGAGAACTGTTGACAATATTCAGAATCAAAAACAATCTTATAATAATAGATAAATGTGATTTCTATAATTCATACAAAACGTTGTTTTATTACTTTTTGTCTCTGTTTCTTTCTAGCCATTTGGCATGAATAGATTGATAGACTAGTGTGACAGTAAGGTTAATAGATGCATTATAAGTACTCTTTTATCTTTAACATATAATTGTATCCAATTTTGATTCACGTATCTTTAAAACAATCATTTACACATTGAAATGTTATTTACAAAATATGCAATTTTACAGTTTCCTTTTCTATTTTTCAATTGCGCCAAATTGATTGAATTGAAATGCCAGTTCTTTAGATACATTTCTTGCATCCTTTTATTATTTAATGTAGACAATGAAACAAATTACAACAATTTATGGATGTTCTGATATTTATGTCATAAATAATTGTCACTTACACAGTCTCATTCTGTACGTTATGATTAGAGTAATTGCCGTTAAAAGCGATAATCATACCTGTAGTGTGCTGAAATTCAATTTATTATTAACAACGTTTGGTGATTTGATCTTGTGTTTCACCAGTGTTAGTGCGATAGGTCTATCTATATAATATCGATTTCTTGTTGACAGTTTACTTAATCGGATTTTATCTTTAATGAGAAATGTTACCCAGAATTGATGCTTCTATTAGAAATAACAATAGTTACCGACATTAATAGAATTTAATGGGAGTTATTTTAGCTTCATTTAGATATAAAAAAAAACATTCAGTGATGTTTTCAGATAATTGGTAATGTTCCCTAAAGCGATGTCTTTCTCTATTCTCAACTTAAAAGTAGTTAGGAATTTATAATATAACAAGAATGTGTGAAAAGATGAAATGCATATTTTTGGGATTTATATCTATTTTATGTCACGTGGTAGCAGATGGTAGGAGCAATATAACAATAGGTAAATCCGTGTCGTTCATTTTGAATTATTTTCATTTATATTTGGTTGACATTTAAACAATGCATATTGTTTCTGAATGTTTGAAATTTCGGATTAAACTTAATTCACTGAGATTTCATTTAAGGAGTACAACTGAGGTGCCAAAGACTAAAAACAAATTTGAATTTCAACAGGAAAACTTAAAATAGGAAAAAACATGTAAAGATTTCAAAGATATTCACTGAGGAGTATTGAATATAAAATCAAAATTTAGGGCAAATCTTAGCTCGATTTTGTTAAAAGCGTTTGAGCGATTTACTTTTTAGCTTATTTTTCATAATCAAAATTATTATCCCGGAAAGTCAGAGCAATCTAAATGCTTGCACATAAGTTATTGGTATAGACCTTTATTTCATGCTTTCCAGTGTTTTACTGTACTATATCAGATGGTTATATTCTGATAAACCACTCGTGAATTTATAAAATATAATTTTCACTGCAGCCGGACTATATCTGAATGCGGATGGAAAGAATATCATAACTAAATGAAATAACAATACAAAAAAAAATAAATGCCGTCATGTTGTTTCACTTCGTTCGTTATTTATTAATTTTCGGCCGCTTAAGAAATATATAATAAATACTGTCTGATGAATTTTCGTTAGGCATCCCGCTATACTTATCGAATTCAAATACTTATTTATCAAAAAACGTTCATTCTTTCATTTAAAATATGACAACAATCACAAAGAAATTCTACTACAATCTCTTATTACTTCATACATAAATCATGGCTATAACGGTTATATTGTGGCAAAATCAATTATTTTCAATGTGAAAAATACTCCAATGACTAAATACTACATAAATAAATCATAATTTTAACGGCAATATATTGCCACAGTCAATTAGTAACAATAACAACAATGACATATCTAAATATTAGACAAATAAACCATAGTTGCATACTTAATATGAATCACTTGCATACATATTTTTCTAATACTAGTAGTTTAAACTTATAAAGAATTTACACCTGAAACCTTTTACCGGAAGAGGTGCTAGTATAAAATAATTATGGTACATGTGAAGTGTGCAGCACGTAAAGAAGTAAATATAAAGAAGAAAATTTGAAGGACTGCGTAAGGCTTTGAAGATGATTGATATTTCAAAGGGCTACTATTACCTTCAAATAAACATTCAAATGAACATATAAATATTTAACATGATAGGCAAAATAGAGGGGAGTCGCCTGAAGAACTTCCGACAGATGAAAAGAAAGAGTATATCTAAGACAATAAAAATAAAAGACATGAAAAGACGGAGGCAATTAGGCGACAGCTTAAATTTTACTTATAAACAGAAGACATACGATATATCTTACACTTTAAAGACTTGGAGAATACAAAGCTAGAAGTTTTTGATCTTTGTATGGTAGTTAAATATTGACCAATATAAACATGAAGAAATTATACATTAAATAGTGAAATAAGGAAACTTCAAAGGTCGACAGGCACGGTAAAATAAAATATTTTACTACAATAGTAAATGTAAGATACTAGTCCCCCGGTAGCACCGGCTTATTGGCAATTCAATCTAATAATTCTTATGTAACTATAAACTTAATGAATGTATGAACTTTATAACATCCTCAGAAGAGTTTATACGGGGCATTCATAATTAACAATTTTATATCATTCCATAAAAAGCGATGCCCTACACATACATGAATGATATATGGTGACGGTCTCTCCAACCAAAGCTGGTAGTACCGTCCATGAACAGGCTCAATCAAACCAAAACTGCAACATTTT
Organism: Ruditapes philippinarum; assembly: GCF_026571515.1. Lineage (NCBI taxonomy): Eukaryota > Metazoa > Mollusca > Bivalvia > Venerida > Veneridae > Ruditapes > Ruditapes philippinarum. The sequence goes on along the minus strand of NW_026855964.1, from coordinate 54,423 downwards.
CAATTTTGTCGTGTTGGGCTTTCTATAGGATTTCTGTATTTCTCTATTTTGCAACGTCAAAACAACATATTTTGCTTATTTGTTACAGTATTGATTCACTCTGATTTTATTGTGAACATAAAATTGGAAAGTGATTTCTGTATATCAAGTATAATCAACTATCAATTACTTTTCTAGAATGTATTTCCACTGACATAAAATATTGCACTACATTGGAGTGTACAAGCGTCTATATGTGCATTCATCCATGCTCTTTGATGATTTATTTCCTGTCATTTCCACCGGAATCGATTATTGTACTTTTTCTAAAATGTTAAATTATACAAATCTTTAAACATTATAGAGAAAAAACGACATTTTTAATTCAGAAGCAATCCTTACAGTTATTGAAAAATTAAGTGAATTGTTTTGTTCTATCAAAAAATACTGGTAATTTAAAAGCTATAACAACAATTTGTATCTTCCCGTTTTAATCATGTAAGAAGTTCCTGGAAACAAATAGAACATGAATAGCTTTCTGCTAAAGGCCCGTTGTGATTCTTTTTCTACTTTTTATATCCTTTTTATTGTTGGCGTTTTCCAAAAAGATTCACATGGACCATACTGTTGAACCATATTTTGCTTTTCTAACATTTAAGACTTTAAAACAGTTGTAGTGATTTTGTATTTTGTATGGAAGTAAAAATACAACTTTGTATACATTTTGCTATTTGTATGACAAGCTATTTTACATTTACTTTCTCCAAGAGATTATCCTTTAACATGATCTTAATCAATTAATTCATTAGCATAAAATATATGTTTGCCCTTTCTATGGAACATGATTGAGCCATATCTGAGGGTTTTTGTGTTTTTAAAACAGAAAAGATGCTATTGATAAGCCTGTGTGTCACAGGGTAAAATGCAATATATCTCATTTGCAGAACAACAATTTCAGCCTCGTCATAACAAAACCAACATAATGGGTTTGCGACCAGCATGGATCCAGATCAGCCTGCGCATCCGCGCAGTCTGATCAGGACCCATGCTGTTCGCTTACAAACCCTATAACAAGTAGAGAAACTGATAGCGAACAGCATGGATCCTGATCAGACTGCGCAGATGCGTCTGGATCAATGCTGGTCGCAAGCCCATTATGTTGGTTTTGTCGTGACCCGGCTCATTTTATACATTTCATAGCATTATAGATTTGTGAACTGAACCAAAAGTAACCAGCCTAAATTGCCCTTAGTATCGAAACAAAGTTGACCAGGCTCTTTTTGGCTGGTAGAAAAATCTGGAAAAGAAGGGATCCCTTGGAAACTACAAAAATTACATGATTATTATAATTGCAAAATCAAGGTTGACTGAGCTATTTCTTTTTCCCTTAAAGGAACTCTACTAAAAACATAAGCTTTGAATTTCTTACAAAGATCAGCTATGGAAATAGAAAGACATGCAAAAAATAAGTAAGAATTATACACTGAAATAAATTGAATTTCAACAGGAAAACTTAATACATAAATGTAAATATTTTAAGTTTTCCTGTTGAAATTCAATTTATTTCAGTGTATAATTCTTACTTATTTTACATATTTTACATAATCAATATTGAACATGATGGGCAAAATGGAGGGTACTCACCCTCAGACAGATGATAAGAAAGAGTACATTTAAGACAATAAAAATAAAATAGAGAATCCCTAAAGAAAGCCCAACACGACACAATTTAAAATGTTGCGAGCTCGGTTTGATTGAGCCTGTTCATGGACGGTTATGGAAAGTGCAAGCTACTGTCCACGCCCCCTAGCACCAGCTTAAGCAGAATTCAACATTTAACACGAAAATGGTGAAATTTTGAATTTAGAAACATCCGAAGATGTGTTCATACGGCGGTTATCATGGAACTTTCAATGTGACACAGTAGTGCCATTCCATAAAAAGCGGCGTATGGTCCCAAAAGAAAAGAATGCTTGTGCCCTAAACGAGAAAAAAAATGGGCGGAACTTAAGAAAAAGGAATTTTGAAAGGGTATCTGAGGTTATGAAGCCTGCATATCAGAGATATGACGTCATAAGAGAAATTTAAAAAGCAGGCAACATATCCAAAGGGTGATTTTACATTATTCAAGTAGGAATACTGGAATCACTTAAGTTTAAAAAGGCAAAATAGAAGAAACTAAAAGTACCACATAACATGTATACAGAACAATAATGTCGTGCTGAACAATCTTCGAGGATCGAAAATATAACATCATTGATGTATGTACGAGAAGACTTTCTACAGCCACCACACGGCACGAATAACAAAATAGACTTAAGCAAAATTCAACATTTAACACGAAAATGGTGAAATTTTGAATTTAGAAACATCCGCAGATGTGTTCATACGGCGGTTATCAAGGAACCTTCAATGTGACACAGTAGTGCCATTCCATAAAAAGCGGCGTATAATGTTGTGCTGAACGATCTTCGAGGATCGAAAATATAACATCATTGATATATGTACGAGGAGACTTTTTACAGCCGCCACACGGTACGAATAACACGGATGTGACAATGAAATAGAGAATTACAGAATTTCTAAAGAAACCCCAACACGACAAAATTGAAAATGTTGCAGCCATGAACAAACGGAGACGATTTGGAAAAGAGCAAGAAAGCGACAGATAAAATTTTACTAATAAACAGAAGATATGCGATAACTCGTACACTTTAAAGACTTGGAGAATACAAAGCTAGAAGTGAGTTACTTATTGACTCGAAGCGGATCATTTGGTTTTAAAGCCACAAATTAGCAATTGTCCTCAACGTGATAAGAACCAAGACGTTCAAAGAGGTAGAGCATTTTTAGGAGAATGGTTAATTTCAATTACATTGTAACCGGAGTTGCCAAGAAGTCGATTTGATTCTGATGTGTACTGGAATTTATTTTAAACAAGTCGCAATTTGATATCGTGTTAAAAACATCCCGACATTAGATTCATTGAATTCATTACTTTTTAATAGAACTTTCTCTAAAAAGTACAATTTGGTTAGAACACCATGTTTTCTATTTTTAGTCTATATATTTTAAATAATTTAGATTCTACGATAACTTGACATATTTTCATCCGTTGTGAATATGCCAATTTTCAAAATAATATCAGGAGGCAGTTTTGAATTATGTGATTTTATCAACCATTGTATTTTGATTATTGTTTTTACTCTATGACAAACAAACCTTACATTTTCTATAACGACTTCAGTTACAATAACACACCTGGAATGACAACATACTTAAAGAATGGAAGTAAAATCATTTTGTTTTGAGAAGAAATAATCAGTATATATTGTTATAGTGAAACAGAAATTTCCAATTGACTTCTGAAAACATTTACAACCACATGATTTAAGTTTGTAATTGACAATTTATGGGTAGAGCTGTCCCATTATTGCGTTAAAAGCCATTGAGAATATTTGAGAAAGGCACCTTTAGTTGATTGACGTTCAACGTGCGCTGCGATTCAGATAGTTGCCATGGTATTTACGGCATATTTTTGTTGTTTGTTGATATTTTTCTATGTAAATTTGTGAAAATGTTTCAATTATATGGTTTTATAACATATAAAAATATCAGATGCGTACTTAGTTTACTTAGCTTTTAAACAACATTGTCACAGAATATTGGGACAACCCACATATATCTTACCACTCCGTATTGTCAAATATGTTCCTTGACCACAACATGTCATCTTTGCCATGGATGGGTCTATTCGCACATCTTTAGCACATGATAAGCATAAAATAGTTGTTATTGAAAAATATTATAACTGGCACAGGCTTCACACTAAACCACGTCCTCATTTAATGGAAGACACGTGTCTGTTATTAACTGTTGAAACATACACTAGATGTTTTTAACTGAAATGTCATTTTGTGTAAAACAAAATGTATCTCAGACAATTATCAAGAAAAGCTGCACTTACTGTACTCATGGAAATTCATTTGTTAAATACTATCAGAAAACAATATTCTCTTCTTTTATATTGTGTCATCTCGTGCAAGAAATGTTCTTGTAAATGTAACTAATCTTTTGAGAAAACTGCCCATTTGTTCTACATCCAAATTTCAAAAGTTCTTATTTCTTGGAAAACATTTCAGAAACCATCCAAATGGACTGAAGTTGAAATCTTCCGGCTGAATCTGTTAGTTGTTGCAATAAAAATATTAATATAGTTTTTACTAGTTATGTTGCTCTCTTTGTTGTCGCTTCTTCAACCAAGACAGAGCAAAATAATGAAATTAGCCACAATAGACCAGGGAATGTTAACCGTTGGCAGTTTTTTACTTGTTTCATTCTAAATGCATGCATGCATATAATATGTGTATCAACTCATATGACGCCACTAGAGGCATGTGCAATGAAATCATGTAAATGTATTACCGAGAACATAAGCAATCAACATTGTTTTCGAGATTTGTGTCAATAAATTTGGTTCATTAGAAGAATGTTTAGCGAATAATCATTTTAAGTACTTCCTAAGTTAATAAAGAGGAAGATTTTATGATTATTTAGAATAAGAACTATATTTATTTAATTGAAAACCTAAAATGTTTCCTGATACAAAACAATTATGACAATAATTGCTTTAAATTTATTTTTTGTTATTTTCTAGAATTAACTTACTTAATTTAGAATTAATGGACTTTTTATTTGAAGAATCGAGCAAACAATTTTCAGTACAACAAAACATGTTTAATATTTTATGCTAAACACTGCTTCCTGCCTTAAAAAACATCTGACAAAAATAATAGCGTACATACAATATCGTTGCATAAACAATTATAGTAATTTATTGTCTTATTTGTTTACTTTTGTATGAGGAATTGATAACAATATAATGCTATAATACGCGAGCATGTTCTAAACAGGACACTTATAAGGAATGTTTTAGATTTTGTACGCTAGTACTTTTTTAATTTATTAGCCAAAAATGTTAGTTAAATATCTTACAATATAAACAACAAGAAATGTACCAAAAATAGTGAAATCAAGAAATTTTGAAGGTCGACAAGCACGGCAAAATTGAATATTTTACTGCAAAAGTAAATGTAAGAAACCAGTCCCCCGGTAGCACCGGCTCATTGGCAATTCAATAATTCTTATGAAACTATAAACTTAATGAATGTTACAATGAACTTTATGACATCCTCAGAAGAGTTTATACGGGTCATTTACAAATCAACAACTTTATATCATTCCATGAAAAGTGATGCCCTACACATACATGAATGATATATGGTCACCCGGTTTCTCCAACTAAAGCTGATATAACTTTGCAACGTCAAAATATAATATTTTGCTTCTTTGTTACAGTATTGATTCACTCTGATTTTATTGTAAACATAAAATTGAAAAATGATTTTCAGGATATCAAGTTTAATCAACTATCAATTACTATTCTAGAATGTATTTCACTGACATAAAATATTGCACTGCTTTGGAGTGTACAAGCGCCTATCCGTGCATTCATCCATGACCTTTGATGATTTATTTCCTGTCATTTCCACCGGAATCCATTATTGTACTTTTTTCTAAAGTGTTAAATTAAATATATCTTTAAACATTATAGAGCAAAAACGACATTTTTAATTCAGAAACAATCATTAAAGTTATTGTAAACGTAAGTGAATGTTTGTTATCAAAAGATACTGGTAATTTAAAAGCTATAACAACAATTTATCTCTTCCTGATTTAATAATGTAAGAAGTTCCTGGAAACAAATTCACATGGACCATACTGTTGCTAACATTTAAGACTTTAAAACAGTTGTAGTGATTTTGTATGGAAGTAAAAATACAACTTTGTATACATTTTGCTATTTGTATGCCAAGCTATTTTACATTTACTTTCTCCAAGAGATTATCCTTTAACATGATCTTAATCCATTATTTCATTAGCATAAAATATATCTGTTTCCTCTTTCTAGGGAAAATGATTGACCCATATCTGAGGGTTTTGTGTTTTTTAAACAGTAAAGATGCTATTGATTAGCCTGTGTGTCACAGAGTAAAATGCAATATATCTCATTTGCAGAACAACAATTTATATCTTTAAATTACGTAATTGATTCATTCGTACAAATAGAATGCATGTAAATTTCATCTAACGATGTAAAATATTATTGATTTGGCCTTTGTGTCACAGGGTAAATACAATGATAGTAGATTTTATTTTCTAATCATGTCTTGTAAAGAATTGTTTTTATTGTACAGTAACAGTCCTGATATAAAACCTTTTAATGGAAATATCTAATTACATGTACATCGGTGTTAGAAGAAAAAATTTATCATATTCATGATTATAAAGTTTTATAACTTTAAACTGTATGGAATGTATATTATCATAACATTTCTAAAATGCAAATTTTAATTTAAAAAAAAATGAATGTTTAGAAATTTATTTAACAAAAAAAAAAGAATACTTTTTCTATAACGAATGAGATAATTTGACATTTTATTATATAAATACGTTTGTATAAAATCTAAGCTGATCATTTGTATAAAAATAACTTTCTTCCTTTAAAGTTTCATAAGATTTTCAACCAAGAAATCTTTTTAATTGATAATGTATGTTGAAGGTAAAATGATTATAAATATCATAAACTAATAAGTAAAACTGTTACGTCATTTTCAGTACAATTAAACTCATTTTACAATCATAATTTATAGCTTTATGTTTTTAAGTTTGAAATGTAACAAAACGTACTTTAATTTAATAGAATTGTTTTAAAGCATTAACATTAACACTTGCTGAATAAAATGGAAGAGTTCATTGAGAGTTTCTAACAATTTTCAGAATCAGAAACAATAGTATTATTATCGACAAAAAAGTATTTCTTATCATGCTTAGAAAATGTTTTATTACTTTTAATCTATATTTCGTTCTCGCCATTTTGCATAAATAGATTGATAGACTATAGTGTGACAGTAAGGTTAATATATACATTATAAGTGCTCTTATCTTTGAAATATAATTGTATCCGAATTTTATTACATGTATCTTTAAAACAATCATTTACCCATTGTAATACTTTTAAAAAATATATACATTTACGGTTACTTTTCTATTTTTCACTTTGCACCAAATTAATTATAATTAAATTGAAATGCAAGTTCTTTAGATACATTTCTTACATCCTTTTATTCTTTAATGTAGACAATGAAACAAATTACAACATTTTATGGATGTTCTGATATTTAGTCATAAATAATTGTCACTTACACAGTCTCATTCTGTACGTAATGATTAGAGAAATTGCCGTTAATAGCGATAATCATACCTGTAGTGTGCTGAAATTCAATTTATTATTAACAACGTTTGGTGATTTGATCTTGTGTTTCACCAGTGTTAGTGAGATAGTTCTATCTATATTATATCGATTTCTTGTTGACAGTTTACTTAATCGGATTTTATCTTTAATGAAAAATGTTACCCAGAATTGATGCATGTAGGATATAATTCTATTAGAAATAACAATAGTTACCGACATTAATGGAATTTAATTTAGCTTCTTTTTATATATAAATAACCAAGTGATGTTTTCAGATAATTGGTAGTGTTCCCTAGAGCGTTGTCTTTTTCTATCCTCATCTTAAAAGTAGTTCGGAATTTATAAAAAAACAAGAATGAGTGAAACGAAGAAATGCATATTTTTGGGATTTATATCTATTTTATGTCACGTGGTAGCAGATGATAGGAGCAATATTACAATAGGTAAATCAGTGTCGTTCATTTCAATAATTTTTATTTATATTTGGTTGACATTTAAACAATTCATACTGTTCCCGAATATTTGACATTTTGGTATTTACTTAATTTACTGGGATTTCATTTAAGAACTTCAACTGAGGTGCAAACGACGAAAAATAAAATTTGAATTTCAACAGGAAAACTTAAAACAGGAAAAAACATGTAAATATTGCAAAGATATTTACTAAGGAGAATTGAATTAAAAATCTAATATCAGTGCGAATGTTAGCTCGATTTAGTTAAAAGCCTTTGGTCGATTTACTTTTAGCTTATTTTTCATATTAATTTATTATGATTATCCCGGAAAATCAGAACAATCTATATGCTTGCACATAAGTTATTGGTATAGACTTTTATTTCAGGCTTTCCAGTGTTTTACTGTGTTATATCAGATGATTATATTCTGATAAACCACTAGTGAAATTAATAAAATATAATTTTCACTGTAGCCCGACTATATCTGAATGCGGATGAAAAGAATATCAACTAAATGAAATAACAATCAAAAATAAATGCCGTCATGTTGTTTCACTTTGTTCGTTATTTATTACTTGTCAGTCGCTTGTGAAATATTTCATGAATTCTGTCTGATGAATTTTCGTTAGACAGCTTTACGTATCGAATTTAAATACTCATTTATCAAGAAATGTTTAATCAATCATTTCATAATAATGACAATAATAACAAACAAATACTACCATAATATCTGATTACTACATACATAAATTAGTCATGGGTACAACGGTTATATTGTGTCACAATCAATAGTTATCAATATGATCACTAAATACTACATAAATAAATCATAATTACTGCGGTTATATAGTTACACAGTCAATTAGTAACAATAACAACAATGATATATCTGAATACTAGATAAATAAATAATTGTTACATATTTTATAAACCATAGTTACCTATTTAAATATAATACAAATGCCTACATATTTTTCGCATAGTTTAAACCTATGAAATGTTTCACCTTAAGTAAAGTAAAAAAAAAAAAACAATCGCATTATTTTTTTTCTAATCAAGTGACTGTTACTTTAGATTCACTACACTCATAACTTTTGAGCATGACCATGATAGCAAAACAATCGATTTTTATTGACAACATTTCATTAACACTTATGTGATATATTTTGAAATAATTGCTTAATAGTAAGATAAAAGATTTATTTTTGAATTTATCTAGACATGTTTTGTTATGTCTACAAAAGCTTTAAACGCCATCTTATTTCAATACACATGCATGCCAAATAATAACTGGCATTGTGTTAAATTTCTAAAATTGACACACAAAATTAAGTAATAGAAAGAGCATCGAAACACGAGGCTATTTGATTTGTACGAGGGGGTGTAGCCCCAAGTATTAATCAGATTGCCGAGTGTTTTGATGTTCTTTCTCTTTTGTATCATAGTCAAACACAAAAGCACGTTTCCTGTTGTCACAATATGAAACCCCGGAAAAAAAACCTATGAACAAGCATCTAAATATGCTATTTCTGTCGCTTGCCACTATCCCTGCCGTCACAATAAGTAAACCCCAGCAAAAATGAGCCAATCAATGGGCATGCTCTGGAGTGCGGGTAACTAATACCTGCACTCAAGTTAACGGACTGTGCATGTATATGTATACGATTACACTCTGACATATTTTCAACAGAAATGTCCCCAAACTATGATTCAATTTCTGAATAAGAACAGGTTAGTGATATTCACGTACATGTATGTTAGACGTCACAAACTAGTATTTATATGATGCATAACGCTCTGTAACAGTGATACCTTACCTCATAAGATTAATATTACAGAATAGGGTCCAAGAAGAAAATTTGAATTCAGTACAATAGTACATTTATGCATTACCTACAAACATAAGATGTTATTGTTCATTGTTGAGTCCAATACTTCATTCTTTTGGAAGTTTAAAAAGCTGTGACAAACTTTTATTGGACGAGGTGCTAGCTATAAAATATAACAACATGTGTAACACGTAGTAGAGAAATAGATATAAAGAAGAACATTCGAAGGAATGCAGACGTTCTAAAGATGAATCATGTCTTAAAACAAAAAGGGCGGGTGTAACTTTTTAATATAATTATACATTGACCATTTAATTGAACAAGATGGGCAAACTAGCAAGGCATCACTTAAAGAACTGCAAACAAACGAATAGGGAGAGTATATTTAAGACAAAAATAAAAGGCATGAAAAAAACGGAGGCAACTGAAAAGAAGGCGACATATAAAATTTTACTTATATACTGATGATAATCGATATATCGTACACTTTAAAGACTCGACTAATAAAAAGTTAGCAGCAAGTTAAATTAAGAGTTGAATACAGTTGTAGTGACTTTGTATTTTGTATGGAAGTGAAAATACCACTTTATATACATTTTGCTAATTGTATGACAAGCTATTTTACATTTAGTTTCTCCAAGAGATTATCCTAAAACATGATCTTAATCCATTATTTCATTAGCATAAAATATATGTTTGACCTTTCTAGGGAAAATGATTGACCCATATTTGAGGGGTTTGTGTTTTTTAAACAGTAATGGTGCTATTGATTAGCCTGTGTGTCACAGAGTAAAATGCAGTATATCTCATTTGCAGAACAACAATTTATATCTTTGAATTACGTAATTGATTCATTCGTACAAATAAAATGCATGTAAATTTCATCTAACGATGTTAAATGTTATTGATTTGGCCTTTGTGTCACAGGGAAAATACAATGATAGTAGATTTTATTTTCAAATCATGTCTTTTAAAGAATTGTTTTTATTGTACAGTAACAGTCCTGAAATAAAACCTTTTAATGGAAATATCTAATTACATGTACATCGGTGTTAGAAGAAAATATTTAACATATTCATGATTATAAATTTTTATAACTTTAAATTGTATGAAATGTATATTATCATAACATTTCTAAAATGCAAATTTTAATTAAAAAAATGAACGTTTAGAAATTTATTTAACAAAAAAAAGAATACTTTTTCTATAACGAATGAGATAATTTGACATCTTATTATATAAATACGTTTGTATAAAATCTAAGCTGATCATTTGTATAAAGATAACTTTATTCCTTTAAAGTTTCATAAGATTTTCAACCAAGAAATCTTTTTAATTGATAATGTATGTTGAAGGTAAAATAATTATAAATATCATAAACTAAAGAGTAAAACTGTTACGTCATTTTCAGTAAAATTAAACTCATTTTACAATCATAATTTATAGCTTTATGTTTATAAATTTGAAATGTAACAAAACATACTTTAATTAAATAGAATTGTTTAAAAGCATTAACATTAACACTTGCTGAATAAAATGGAAGAGTTCATTGAGAGCTACAATCAGAAACAATCTTATTATTATCGACAAAAAAGTATTTCTTATCATGCTTAGAAAGTGTTTTTATTACTTTTTATCTATATTTCGTTCTTGCCATTTTGCATAAATAGATTGATAGACTATAGTGTGACAGTAAGGTTAATATATACATTATAAGTGCTCTTATCTTTGAAATATAATTGTATCCGAATTTTATTACATGTATCTTTAAAACAATCATTTACCCATTGTAATACTTTTAAAAATACATATATACTTTTACGGTTTGTTTTCTATTTTTCACTTTGCGCCAAATTGATTTAATTTAAATACAAGTACTTTAGATACATTTCTTGCATGCTTTTATTCTTGAATAGAGACAATGAACAAATTAGAACAATTTATGGATGTTCTGATATTTATGTCATAAATAATTGTCACTTACACAGTCCCATTCTGTACCTAATGATTAGAGAAATTGCCGTTAATAGCGATAATCATACCTGTAGTGTGCTGAAATTCAATTTATTATTAACAACGTTTGGTGATTTGATCTTGTGTTTCACCAGTGTTAGTGCGATGGTTCTATCTATATTATATCGATTTCTTGTTGACAGTTTACTTAATCGGATTTTATCTTTACTTTAATGAAAAATGTTACCCAGAATTGGTGCATGTAGGATATAATTCTATTAGAAATAACAATAGTTACCGACATTAATGGAATTTAATGGGAGTTATTTTAGCTTCTTTTAGATAAAAAAATAACCATTCAGTGATGTTTTCAGATAATTGGTAATGTTCCCTAGAGCGATGTCTTTTTCTATTCTCAACTTAAAAGTAGTTCGGAATTTATAATATAACAAGAATGTGTGAAAAGAAGAAATGCATAGTTTTGGGATTTATATCTATTTTATGTCACGTGGTAGCAGATGATAGGAGCAATATCACAATAGGTAAATCAGTGTCGTTAATTTCATTTTTTTTTTCATTTATATTTGGTTGACATTTGAACAATACATATTGTTACTGAATATTTGGCATTTTGGAACTAACATTTCATGGAATGACCACCACTGAGATGCAAAATTAAAGACATACAAAATTTAAAACAGGAAAATATGTAAAGATTGCATCTTCAAATATGTTTACCGAGTGTTTAATTAAAAATTGAAATTTGTTGCGAAATTCTTAGCTCGATTTAGTTAAAAGCGTCTGAACGAAATAGATTTAATGTTATTATTCAGAATCAAAATGATTATCCTTGAAATTCAGAGCAATCTAAATGGTTGCACATATTCAGTTATTGATAAAGACCGATGATATGAAATAACGAGTCCCGTCAGTGGAGTACCTTTGAAATGAAACATATATGCGAAATGGCACTTATCTTTGGTGTTATATTTTAAGATAATGTTGTATGGAATTACATAAACATTTAGTATTGAGAATAAAATATCAAAAGTACTCCCACAGTAAAAATTAAGAAAATATGACTTGTGATTAAGTAATATGCAGTTAAACTTACGTAAATAATGTAATAATAAAAAGTCAAATTTTAGGGCAGATAAATTAAACAAAACATGATGAAGGCCTTAACCACGGCTTTAAGGCTTTCAAACATAAAACAGAACTTTATTCTTAAGCTTTATCTATGCAAAAATTAGAGCAAAATATGACTATTTCACACACATTTGCAACCATAATATTGTATAACTTAGGGAGTATAACTATTTTTATAACAAAGGACGCAAAGCAAAGCATACATCTTTGTAAAATGACAAAATAATAATTTATTTTATTTTTCAACCGTTTGCATTGACATAAATATAAGGCCAAATACAAAAGTTCTCAAACGTAATATCAACATGTCTAAACATTTGCGGGCATTTAATTTAGACCGAAAAATGCAACAATAACAGATCTAAAATATTTATTAGTGTTTAAACTGCTAATTCATTAATTTCAATATTTTACTTTTACGTTTTATAATAGTGTTTTTATAGACAGCATGTCCATTAAGTGTAGCAAGATTATAAGATCGATCAGCCAATGCTAAGAATATCACATTTGTGCTGATCTATGATCTGTAAAGTAATGACTTTAACAACAGAAAAGAATCATTGTTTAAGTGCATTTACTCGTCACATGCATTAAAATCACATGCTCTTTATGTATTTGAGTGATATTAGAATACGTTTAAAGTTGATTTAAATGTTTGCTCTTGGTTTCACGATACCGCCATATTACAACAACAATTCGCATGCATGTAGCTTAATAGGTTGCTTTGGTGTTTTATTTCGTCCACAGTGAATTTTGATAGTATAACGTGATACATTCAGCATTTCCTTGAAACAGGGACACGTTTCAATATTTTCTATATTTTTGTTAGCTATAAATATGTCTTTTTTGATGCTGAATAAAAATGCTATTGTTTGCTGAATAAACTAGATTGCATTGTCGTACATGTATACGAGTGAAATTAAAAAAAAAATTAAATTTTCGTTTAAACTATATACTATCGCGTTTTAAGGGAAATGCGAGCATTTTTGCTCGAAAGGCGATAATTATTGCGTGATACATTTGTACAAGTGAAATTCTAATTGGACAGAAAAGGACATCGTAGGTTTTTCATTAAATGTGTACACATCACTAAATAGCATTACAAATACATAATTAACGATAACATAACAATCATTATGTTCCTAATCAAATGATATTAATAAATATCAAAGGAACAAAAAAGATATACACAATACATGTTATATAATTCAACATTGTAGAACATCAAATAGTTTTCTAAGATACATAAAAAAAGAATATCGCGAAAGTATAACTAAATAATTTATAATCTTTCACTCCTTATCACACATGGGATTTAGAAGTTATAACTTTATATTAGTATATAGTTACTAATAACAAAGAAGAATTTAATATATCTTGCAAATCCAAACGATTGCTTTATTACAGAAGTCAGAAAATCTAGTCCGCGCAATCTGATCAGGATCCATGCTTTTCGCTTACAAACCCTATAATAATAAGAGAAACTGATAGCGAACCCATTATGTTGGTTTTGTCATCGCACGGCTCATTTTAACATTTTTTTAAATTTTGAGTCATTCACACAATTAAACTATTAATCTCGGAAACGAGAGTGATTTGAAAGTTTGCTTACACGATATTGGTCTAGATCTACATCATATGGAGCAAACCTTGATAAAACATAGTATTAATCCCTACATGTAAACAACTCAGATGGCTCCCTTAAAAAGGTCAATTTAAACATTAAGTGAAGTTTATATACTTGTTTACTTGGCTCCTGAAAAAAAGGTTTTCATTATATCCCCCCCCCCCAAAAAAAAAAATCCTTGCACTGTTTATAAAAAAATTCCAGAAACAAATAAAAAAAACATATTTTTCTAATCAATCTTCAAGAATGCATATTTTACATAAAAAGGTGCAATTCAGAGTAAAATAAATTTAAAATGTCAAAGACTTATCACTTTTGCCAAATCCCAGTTTGCACGAATTTGATGTAAAATTTTTATTCTTTGTTTGAAAATGACATTACTGTGCATGTTCATTGAATGCCGCCTTTCCTTATTAATCATTGCCCTTTTATTGTACATAATCAACAAAAATGAAACGTGTAAATTTATTAATATATGAAGATAAACGTCTAAAGTCGCCACAAATCAACCATTTAGTAAATTGGAGAAAGAAATAACGCCTTTTTAATATCAAGAAACAAGACTAACGTAATTGTTATTTTATATTTTATAATAAGGAATTATTGCGACTGGAACTAACACCGTTGAGACAGAAATATTGTCCAGGAATGGGCAGCAATTCGTGATTGTCAAGCACCTTGTTGATACGAGAGAAATGTTCTACATTTTAAGATCAGGTAAATTTGTCTTCAGTTCTTCCATAAAAATCTTTATAAATCACCGTTTAACTGAACGAACTTCAAACAATTATATAACAGGCAAAAGATCAAAGGACAATCACATCCTGACAGACATTAACCATGTCAACGTTTCGATAATTGACATCACTATCACCTGAAAGCAGAAACGATAATTGATAGGCTGCGTAAAAATGTTTACTAGAACACCCTATACTTGGTAATAGCTAGCGAAAGTACTTCATTGTGACGTAACTTACATAGTACTAGTATATAAGAGAATAAAAGCAAGGAAAGTTTATTCTGTTTTTTGAAATAGCAAGGCATTACAGTCGTACTTATTGAACAAATAGTTGACGCAAATTCTTGTCAATGTACTAGTATATACACATGAAAAGTATCTATACATGCAGATGTCTCAGGTGTCACACAACAATCTGGCCAGGTATTTTAATACATTTAATAGCATTTCATTTTTAGCATTTACATTTATAGACTCCATTCCATAGGCTAGTACTTACATTCTCGTATTTGAAACACATCGTACAAAGGGTTAACCAGTTGAAAAGATTAGTACTATAACTATAAATCATATAGATAATTAATGCTACATGTAACCTTACAAGTTAATCAATTCTGTAAATTAGAAATATTGAAATAAAATGTAATCATATTCTATTTTTAGTTAAACTATTGGACGCAGATCCAAATGTTGATATAATTCTAGTCATGCATTACGACGTGAACCTTCTGAAAGCACCACAAATCCTGCAGACAAGTCACAAAAAGCTGGTTAAGCTTGGAGTCATGACTCCAAGGGATAATAAGGTATTATAACTTGATGCTCTATCTCTTAGCATATAATAAGTAAATATTTTGACACCTTTATTAAAAGTTCCCGCTGAGGATTTTGACATGACAGGACCGGATTATTGTCTTGATCATATACGGTTCTTCAAATTTTCAGATCATTCGCTCAATTCTTTTTGTCCAGGTAATTATTTCATTGCATTAAGTAAGCAAAAATATTCATTTCATTTTACTTAAATCATTCCAAAGCTCAAGGTTTTTAGGCTGATGGCGCCAAAGATGATACTTGCTGTGAAGAGATAAGACTTTTGTTATTTTGGCATACGCAGCAAAATGATGCAAAAGTTGCAGTTCAATATGATGAAAAATTGTCGGTAAAATAAATAGACAACATAAAATAGTGATCAAACAATACTAGTAATTTCGCTTGTACTTTGGATAGGTTGGTTGGATACTCCATAGTGGAGAATGGAGCAAAAAAGAAATAATGCTTTAAATGATACCGGTATTTCGTTAGATACAACTAATGCAATACATGTATATAAGGATACACTTTTATGTAAACAAAGAGTGGCTTGGAATAAATAGTTGTAGAAGTAATAACACCTCAGTATTGTTGATAAAATTTGTTGTTTAAAAAATACCTTGTACGCATTGTTGTCGATTCTAACGGACCACTTGTTCATCTTTTTACCATCGCGGACACCGAAATGAAAATGATGAAATAAAAAAAGCAACGACCAATCAACGCATGTACGACAACGTCTACAGTCGCGTGTGATATTGGTAAAATGATCTAAAATCGATAAATTTTATAATCATCATTTTATACTGGTATTGACTGTATTTCAAAGCTAAGGGAAATGCCTCTGTGAAAGAATCTTTACAGTACTAGCTTTCAGGACCTCATACAAGTACTTCAGATAATACTTTACTACATTTCAGGGTTAAGTGCAAATACTTTGATGTTTTCCTGTAGATAACAGTCACGTTTGGGAAAATGGAAAATTTGTTTTCTACATTTGTATTAGTTAAGATAAAAGGGAAATATTACACTTAAAATGTGCTACTCCTGTAGATTTTTAAAGTGTAAATTTAGCTTTTTATTTAAACAATTTCAGATTTCAAGGTTACCATCAGAGAGAATGGGGTCATTTACCTGTAGCTCAAATTCTGAGTTCATCAATAATCTGATAGGGACAGCACACTGTTTGAAATCAACCAATTCTACGCTTCAAAATGGGTAACATTTGTAAGCTAGTCATACATTGATTATTTGCAGTATGAGGGACGTAACGATACACGGATATAACGATATCCGGGAATATCGATATAAAATCGGCTGTTCCCTTAATATCGTTATCAGGGTAGTTAACTGTATAATGAATATATTACTCAGGGTATAACAAATCCATCTACTATTCAAAAATAAAGTGATGAGCTGTTAAACCATCCAGTTAGTTTGTAAAAGATCGGTGGTTCTATGCAGAAGACCGCTCATGTTTGTAATAATTCACGTAATTCAACCTGGGGTCTTCTTTTACAGTTGCAATAAGACATTTTAAAGATCCTGTAACACAAATTGTTTATGGTTTTATATCATGAATATGATGCTCAAATTAAGATTTATCAATTTTTTGTAAGTTCCAAAAAGCAGTATATGTAACATTTTATGTAAATAAAGGGAGGTAATAAAAAATTATTTTCTATAAAGTCTAAGTCAAATTTTACAATAAGAAATGAATGCATATATTTTAATGAGTACATATAATGTACAAATATTTGCAGTACATATTTTACATATTCTTCGATTTTTGAAAATTGTTTTATTTGCATATAATATCACTTAAGTTGGTATGCAACCTCAAGTTCAACATACAGGATCTTTTAAGCATCGATACTACTTAAAACACAAAAAAACAATGTAAGCTTCCATACCATACCATACCATACCATACAATACCATACCATACCATACCATACCATACCATACCATACCATACCATACCATACCATACCATACCATCCCATACCATACCATACCATCCCATACCATACCATACCATACCATACCATACCATACCACTATGCTCTAGTCGTCAGTATCTCAATAAAATCAGCTACATTGAAAATAAAAACTAATGACTGAAAAATCACAAACTCATATTGTATCATGTCCATTAGAGACAGCAAAATAACATAGAAAAATTATACTCCCATCTCACCTACTAAATCAAGTATCAAAAACATTGATCCTCTGAGACTTGGGGAAATTATATAAAAAAACGGAGACAAAGATCAACCAACAAGAAAAGGTAAGGCAACATTCATAGAACGAAGCCCTCGACACAATTGAGCCACATTGGCAGGGCACACAGAAGGCACTGGACTATGAAAATGGGGAAACGCAGAGGGAAGTTATAACATAAAAGATATAGAACCCCCATACCCCTTTCCCCAATCACCCCAACCCCACCCACCTCGCCCCCACCCCACAAAAAAGGGCACACGGGCAGAGAATGGATATGGACAAAATTGAAGTATGATGTATGTTACTGATACAAAAACGATGTTTTAGTCATAATTCATAGACACACTTACAAGAAGATATTTCTAGAAAAGAATCATGTTTTATTTGTATTTTTCTCCTGGTAAAAGAAATTATCTGAATACTTCCAAAGGGACACGCAATATAAATTAATTCTCTATTTCTAATAACATTACCTACCATAAATGGGATTTCATCTCTTTTACCGTTTGCTGTTTAATTAATATTTTATTGTAGGGACGACGTGTTGATAAGCATGCCTGAACTACCCGTTGTTCGTTCAATGATAAAAGCATTGAAGTGGCGTTCAATTGCAATATTTTACGAAACTTCTACAGGTAAAAAAAACAATATATTTTACATTATCGATTTTCGGAACGAATGAATGATTGATATCACACTATGAGTTTTATGTTTTGAGTCTTGTCTCTAAGGAATTCAGTCAATTATTTGTCTAAATTTGTTCAATATATGTTTATGACATGACAAAATGAAGCATTAATTCACTTGGTATTGTATTTACAAATGACTGTAGTTAAAGCCAACATTTAAAGTCTTTCAGATAAATTCATTTGTATGTTAGGTCATAGAAATCAGGAAAATGAGACATCTCTCGAGAGTTTAAAAGTGAAAAGTGAGAGATAGCAGGCTCGATTGAGCTTATTCACAAGATATATATGAAAATACAACATATATCGTATTGTCTAGCACCGCCTTATACAGTGTTCGATCTTCATTTATTTTAGTCACTTTAACAAAATAACTTTAAAAAAGCAATCATGAAATTATTAAAGAACGAACTATGATTAATCCCATTATTTCAAACCTTGTTCTCGGAAAACTATTAACACTTATTTCTGAAACAAATTTGTGATTCGGTTTTGCAAAAATAAATCTCAGTTGTATAGATTACAATAACATAAAGGTCACATGTGAGTATACTATATCACTTTTGAAGTGCAAACAAAAAGGTATCCTCCCAAATAATGACACTTTCTCAGTAAAAATGCTTTTATGTCATACAATTTCTATTGTTTTTATTAATATATATGATACAACAGCAGATGTGCCAGCATCCGTGTTTACAAGGAGAAAACTATAACCATCCAACTAAATACAGGGTATTTCAAATAGAAATTTAAAAGACCCTGCTCAATATCATGTTAAATGAATGAAACTAAAATTTTACGATGCTAAAGCAACATGCTTCCAGAATCATGCTAATGTTTTATGAAAATTTGAAAATGAATTTTGTAAAATATTGCTAAGGGAGCAAAAAAAATGCACATCACAAACGGCACTTATAATCCTTATAAGTACCATGTTTGTGCAAAAAGAGGTCAAAATATGCAAAAATAGTCTTTACTGCATTAGTAACACAATAGAAATATCGTAATAAATACTGCAAAATCAGTCATTAATCGCACATAATTATTATACAAATTATTACTTGAATCTTTTTACTTTTCTTAAAATCTTATTAAATCTCTGCTCAATGTTTTCTTGAATTTTTTGGCTCATCTGGAGGCATGCAGTTTTAATAAATAGCATATATCTTTTATTTCAACACAGAATGGCAAATGTCTAAGTTAGTGGACGGCTTATCAAAAGACGGGGTCCTCATTGCCCTATACAATATAGATCATGTTTCCAATATGCAAAAGGTTTTACAAGAGCTGTACCAAACACATGTTGAAAACAACAAAGATATAGAAATTGTTATCGTGTGTCGATTAAGCAATACAAAACATATTCTTAAAGCAGTAAGTTCCAATTTATCATCTTTTAATATTTTTTTAGAGATTTCAACTGTCTTTGTCTTACACGTAAATAATTTATAGTCCAATAACTATTTAAAATTATAGAAAGTCACCTTAGCTGTGTTTCTAATTGTTATTAATTTGTCAATTTTTAAAGATTAAAAGATTAGTTTTCCTTTGAAACAGATGCTCCCCAATATCTTCATACATTCCTTACACAGAATGCAAACTTACACTTTATTATTTGTGAACATGTTTTTCTTATGGAGCTTTATTATGCGTGTATTTGTTTTATAATTTAGATAGTAGAAACTTCTGTTAAAATTCATTAGCATTTTCCTTTTACAGGCTTATAATTTTGATCCATTCAATAATCAAAAGACGTTACTGAAAATGTTCTCAAGGTGGCTGGTTGTCTTGTACGGTTATGATAAAGATGCTTTAAAGATATTCCAACAGAATGCATTTGATATTGACAACATTGCCGTTGTAGCTGTCCCTAGACCTCATACTATAGACATGCAGGTTAGCACATGGTATCGTCTTATAGAACAGCTGTAACAATTCTGCTACTGGTGTTTAATTAGATAACATTTCACATATTTATCATTACAATTTAAAATTGATAACGAATTAAATCAAAGATGATCTGTATATTGAAGAGTTAAAATAATGTACGCAAACTTATAATTTGACTTCTGGACACGATTAACAATTTTAAATAAGATAATGCTGACGATAGAAAATATTACATAATTTATCAAGTTTGGTGACTTAGTTATGTCTGAAATTTCTTTTGCAGGCTTTGTCTAAAGGTATCGACTGTACTTCATTGGAGGTTTTTAAAGAAACCATCGGATCGGATCCTGTTAATTTCAAAACGGTGTTTGTCAAACGACTCGAAGAGGTTAATGTTTTAATCCACTTGGTATTCAGAAATCAGTTGAAATAATATATCAATGTACATTGTACTTATTTTCTTTCGAAATATTGCATAACCGTAAATGCCAAGACTAAGGAATAAAAACGGGGCTCACCTTTATAACATAATGTACACTGTTATTGTGACATGTTTTGATATTCTCCAGTTATTAAATTATACATTTCTGTATTGTAGAAATTACAAAATACTGTTATTATAGAAAAATATCGAATGGACACGTAAAAGATCCCATCAACAAGGGATATCGACTTTAAGTTTACATTCTAGATGCAATTTGTTCATGATATATATCAAATTTTTACCAGTTTTTGGTGCCTTCTGTGTTCCCAATAGGTGTGACTGGATTGTTTATCTTTATTCTCATCTTTTCTTCCTCTTGTCTGCAGAATGCAAAGTCCTGGAATCCCACCAACTATTGTAAAGGCTACTATATTGAAACATTGCTTTGGAGGGCAAAAAGCAGGGAATTAAGTCCAGTAGGACATGCTGATTTCAATGGAAATGTTGTATTGAACTCGGAAATATTTCCAAATATAAAATATGGTTATAACAAGAGATGGTTTTTGATTTCCACACTTGAGGTTGGTGTTAGTGATACATTATTTATATGCATATTTAAGAACATTCAGTAATTTCAGTATAACACTTTTAAAACAAATTCGGAAGAACAGGTCCAGTGAAACAATTGATTGTACCGACTGGCAAACGCGATTGTTGTTTCAAAATTAAATTTCGTTACAGCCTTTTTGAATACATGCTGTGAGCTTATACATGTTATATGAACACAGCAGACGTTTTCACAAGAACATGATGTACCTATTGAGATTATGCTTATTACATACAGTAAGTGAACATGATTATTTGTTGTGAAACCAATTTTTTTGTCACAACGTTCACAGAATCATTTTATTTTTCAGTATTCGCCATTCGTTATAAAGAGAAAAGAGAATAATACGTACATTTATGAGGGATTCTGCCTAGATTTAATACAAGAGTTGGCGAACAAACTTAATTTCACGTAAATATCTATAATTCATCTTCTGGTAAATATGTCAAGAATAAAGTACTGCATTATTTATTTTACATTCAAGTGAATTGAATTGAATTACAACGTGCATAATTTCAATAATTATTTATAATATTGAAATAAAATAAAACAACATGAATGTATCATAACCATAATCTTATAAAAATGTTTCTTGAAAAAAAAAGGTAGTATAAGCATTGATATGATGAATAATAATATGTAGTTCCAGAACATTTTATTATCTGCTATATGAAGTTATGTAAAATGGATCATGTATCTCATAATTAGAACCATCATCCATGTATTATTTATATAATTGTTTCGTGGTTTGTTGTTACTGCTGATATTGAATACTGTCAATATAATTATTTATTGGATTACAGACCTTCCATTAAGGTCGATCAGTTTTTATTGAATATATTTCCATGTTATTAATATGTAACTACTATATAATTTTAGCATCCTATACTTGTTGCATCACAGCAGGTAGCAGTTATTCCACTGCATGGCCTGTATTACATAGTTTTTTTTTAATTATCTGATTCGTTATGCTAATTTGACAAACATATGCAATAAGGATGATTGCGTTGAGTATTTATCTATTGTTATAAATGTTAAAATGTTTCAATTGGGTGCATTATTCATTTCTGTAAACACGAGTTGAGATTTTACATCACTAAATTTCTAACATAGAATTTCACTTTGGAAGTTCCATATCAGACGCAAATGTAATTTTTTTTTACTTTTTGACATTTCCTATAGAAAATATATTTAAAAACTATCGGAAAAGGGTTCAAGAAATTAACATTTTGTGTTCGCTGGTTTTATAAGGTATAACCTAACGGAACCGGCAGATGGAAAATGGGGAGGTATAACAAACCGGGTCAACCTAACTTTTAATGGCCTTGTTGGTCAACTACAAAGAGAGGTAAGTTTCTTATGCAAACAAACCAAAACAAATGCGTGTGAGACTTGACCGTATAGATATATCTGTCTAAAGGTAAGGTTTGGTACAATTCTGCAATAAATGTGATAATTCAGCATGACAAAATAGTTTAGTTTCTAATATGTTTAGTTCCGTTTACTAGTTTATGGCCTTTTTGTAGTTTAGTTGTTCAAGCATTAATACTTGACTACTGTGATCATGTTTATGATAATTTGTGTGTCTTCTGCCTGTGATAAACAGGCGTCCTTTCTCCCATTGTTTCCTCGTTTAGAACACACGCATAACTTTATTTGGGGACCATACGCCGCGTTTCTTGGATTGAATCGTGTCGCATTGACGGTTCCTTGATAACCGCCATGTGAGCACATCAGCAAATGTTTCTTAATTCAAAATTTTATCATTTTATGCTATTGTTAACTCCTACTTAAGGCAGTGCAAGGTTGATGTGGACAGTAGCTCACATTTATCTTATACTGCTTGTTTTCATAATATCCTCTATATCTAGTTTTAAGAAAAGCAAAATATTTCTTGTTTATTTGCAGGAAGTTGATATTGTTGCTGCGCCAATTTCTATCCAGGCAGAAAGAGATCCGGCCATGGACTTTAGTTATCCATATTATTATGAATATACAACAGTTCTAGTGAAGAAGCCAGATGTAAATTCTATAAAATGGCGAACATTGATAGACCCTTTCAAATTTGAAGTTCTTTTAACAATAGGTAATATTTTATTATTAACTTTATAACTCTTAGCCTGCTATAACATCATGTGATTAGCATTTGCTAATGCTATAAATAAAGCGTGACAAGCATGCACATTTTTTCCGTTTGCGCAGTACTTTCCTGTACATTGGTCGGTCGGATGTAACACTGCCGTTCACTGTCCTGTAGCAACGGTAGTAGATACACTTAGCAGCTAAGAGATAGTATGTGACAAGGCACTAAACTCTTGGTAACTCGATTTTTGTAATTTGAAATCCCTTTAACCACGAATGTTCTGCTCCAAAATCATTGCTTGATAAATTCATTTAACAAATACAGATCAATTATACATTTTTTTAATTAGCGACATACAATTCAGTTATTAATTTATGATCATTTATTTCTTGACAAACACATATTTTCCTAATATTGCATTTATATCTTATCAATTAATCGTCAAATTTTAATTCCGATAAATATTCAATTAAGTTATCATTTTCAAAATTGGTAAAAATATCGTATGAAATAAAGGGTTTAATTTGTTAAGGCGATATCATGTATAAATATCAGATCATTCGGAGAGTAAAAGTACATAATATAAAACCCACTAAGGTACCATTAACCATGGTATGACGTTTTTTCCTTGAGAACTCTGATTTGTTTTATTTTACCGAACATAATCTATCATAATTGAAAATTTGCAATAGAAAAAAGTATGGTTTATGTGCCATTTATTTCAATTGTTTTGCCATATAAAGGCATATACTCGGAGAAGAAATTATAAAATATGTCACAGAATGCACATGACATAATAAAATATGAAAAAAACTAGATCATCAAGGTAGGGCGGCGTTCAATGAACGCAACCCGCACATGATCCAGCAACACAAGACCAAACGGCAAGGAGATTAACATTACGATATAAAGTAGGCACATAATATAATAAAGTTAGTACATAACACAAGAAAGACGGGTATATTGAGTCAGTATAAAAGATCATTGCATGTATTATAGGAGCGTCTCTGTTGGTAGTGACAGTTCTGGTATTTCTCCTTGAGAGATATAATCCATTTTACACTATACCGGAGTATGCCGAGGAAAGAGTAAAGAACGGTGGTCTTCATACATGGCATAGTTCATTTTGGTATGTCTTCGGAGCATTGTTATGCCAAGGTACGTAATTGCCTATACTTTTGTAAATGTGGTAATGGTAGTTTAAAACCATGAAATATTTGTTAATTATATAGTGAAATTTAATTATACCATGGTACTGTATATCATTTCAAAGTTCGTTTTAAAATTCAAGTATTATGTAGTACAATGGAACAATATTCCTGTTAATATTTGTAACTATTAAAATGACCCAATACCCTCGATACCTACATGGTAGCAGCTTTCATTTAATAATATGTTTTGCTACAAACTTTGTTCATTTATTATAGTTGCCTTAAACTCTTCTAAATACATTTTGCCTTCTGTTGCTTGTTTGATGTTAGAATGTTTGATTTAATTTTGTTTGAAATACTTGTTTGTATAAATGCATGCCTAAATGATTGTTCGTAGGCCAAGAGGAAAATAGGATCCTATCGAATAACTTTCGGTAAAAAGTATTTTATTAATTTGTTTATTTTCTTTATCGAAGGAAAAACAGAAAATGTGAAAAAGTAAATTTTAGTATGTCCTTTGCATACAACAGTTACGTTTTTTTCTTACAGGCGGCGTACATTTACCGGAATCAACAGCTGGACGGACATTGATCAGCTGTTGGTGGTTGACATGTATTATAATAGTAGGGACGTATTGTGGAAACCTTATTGCCTTTCTAACTGTTACAAAGGAGAAACCTCCGTTCAATTCCTTGCAAGAAATGAATGACCTTAAGGACACATACAAATGGGGGACCCTTGGTGGAACTGCTTGGGAGACGACTTTTCCAGTAAAATATTTTTTCTTACATACAGATGTGCTAAATAATTATCTAACTGAAAGTTGCAAATATTTTAACTATACTTGTATGCTTTATGTAAATGCTTGCATTCACTGTTTTTTTTTTATTAAAGACTTAGCGTATCATTTTAAATATTCAAAAAAAGAAGAAAATAAACTTAAATGTAAATGTTAAGTAGGATTATATTTATATATTTATAAGTTTACCTTTGGAAAAATATCTGACATTGGCTTATTCTATCGTTTTGAGCGTTCTTTATGGTTTCTATTGTTCATTTAAACATAAAACGGCAGGTATCTACAACTAGCAATGAATACTAAAATTATGATACAGATGTAACTCGAATCAGCAAATACAGAACTAAAATTTCTATATTTTAAGAACTCAAGTAACAAGGCTTTCAGGGCAATGGGGGAAGCGTTTATCAAGTTCAATAAAACCGACCCCACGATACTGCATACAAGTCCTTCATTTCATGTAGAAAGAGTGAAAAAGGGAAAATATGCATGGATAGGTTTGTATCTCGTAGAACTGGCGGTCTTTGCATAATATAAACATTTGTAGCTTTATTGTTATTCGCAAATCAATTACCGAAGTTACCGCAAATTAATCTTACGCGAATAAAACCAGCCCAACGGTATGTAAAAGTAAACTCGTTTTTAAAAAAAGACTTGTTTGTTTAAAATGTTTTCGGTTTACGCCATTTTAACAATTTTTGAATTCCCAAATCCAAACGGTTTCCTGAATAACTAACCAATAATTATCAATTTTTCCACAAGGGACTGACTACAAATTGTACATGAATTCTTAATCAGCGGTGAGAGGGCAATGAAAATTGCACACAATGTCCAAGGACAGTTAAGTATTTGGAACAAATTAAGACTGGCCCAAAGGATGGAACCATTGACCCATTGATTACAATCAATAGCTCTCCTTATACAGCTTAGCGGACAGGCTAGAAATTTAGACAATAGATGCACAGAACTTACACAATTAAGTTGAAATAATTAACACAATTTCTTTAGAATAAATGAATTTTAAAAAGAAATCGATTTAGTATCTGTTACAGTTTAATTGCATGACAAATTATAAGAATTAACTACAAACGATTGCTATACGATTGCTATCAGCTCATACAGTTGACTTTTTTCATAAGATGCAATGACCTTAAAGGTGCATAATGACATTAAAGGTGCATGCCTCAAGATGAGCCAAAATATTTTAAAAGAATCAAGCTTGAGATGTTTAGAAAAGTAACAATATTTACAATTAAAGATATAATTTATATATGTTATGTGCAAAAAAAGACTGATTTTGCCATATCTATACTTCATGACTATCGCAGTCAGGGCAATTTTGCATATTCTGAATTTTGTGGATAATATTCGTATATTTTAAAGTGACATTGTGCTCATCTTTGCATTGTAAAGTTGAGCTGAATTGAATATATGTTAATAGAGATTGACAGTTATAACGGTGATGCACCAACATTATGCTTTTGGAAAATTGTTATGATGAATTGTATAAATCTTCCTAAAATATAAGAAGACTGTCCTATTCTGTTTTTTTCTAAATTGAACTGTACAAGTAAATTCTGGTGGATATTTACAGCAATTTCCTTGAGTCAAGTGAGTGATTAATCGTTCATGCAAAGTATGTTATAACATTGAATTAAAT
Source organism: Ruditapes philippinarum (assembly GCF_026571515.1). NCBI lineage: Eukaryota > Metazoa > Mollusca > Bivalvia > Venerida > Veneridae > Ruditapes > Ruditapes philippinarum. Next base: position 27,038 of record NW_026855964.1, on the reverse strand, counting down.
GAATAATGGCAAAATGTGAATTTATTTTGACTTTCATATGTTTACTCACTGTATACCCTTTGATGGGCATCATGTCACTTTAAGTGCCCTTTGAAATGTATTTATTAATTTCTTTGTTCAATTGACAATATTTTACTTTTTAATACATTTTAAATTCGTTCATTAAACATTTGTATGAATCTGGAGGCGTGCTGCTTCAACAATAAAAACGTAAAATTGTACATTTAGTCCGGATTTGTTAGGAATTAATAGGAGTGAATGACGAACAACGTAACATTGAATTTCATTTTTTAAATCCATTATTGGAAGGACTAAATCTAAGGTTTGCTAGAACTTGTTGCCCAACCCATTTGCTTTATGTTATATACATATAATTTGTATAATAATGTATGTTATGTGCTGCAATAAGATATGTTTAAACAAAAAATGCTCATTCAATTCACTTTATCTGATATATTTTATTTTAAGGTGATAAAACAACTATGGAAATAGCAATGGCGACAGAATGCAGTCTTGTGGCGATCAAAGAAGAATTTATGCCGCTTATTTACGTATTTGGTTTTAAAAATAAGTCACCACATGCCGCAATATTCTCCGAGCAGTAAGTTTATCTATCATACATTAATGATTTGTATTATGCCGGCGATGAGGTAAGAGCAAACTAGCGAGCAATTGCCAAGATTCATTATTAGAATGTGACAAATAGAAATCAAATGTTTAACGTCACATTTTTCTATCTTATCACAAGAAAGCCAAGTATAACTAAGGAGAAGTATCATACAAGATTTGAAATATATCTTATACAATGTTTAACACGTCCACACTTTACATCGTTGTACAAAAATGCATTAAGCGACCATCTTAAGTGATTTCCTTGCGCGGTCCCTTAATAACGGTTTTACTATTATAGTAATAAAAAAAAGAAATTGAAATATGAGGATGCATTTACTGAGGGACGCACTTCCTTGTTGGTCGTTTTTCCATATTTTACATGGTATAGAGTTTACTCATTTCTAGATTTCATTTCTATAATTTTCAGAATGATCAAGATACATGAGAGCGGCTTGTTAGAAATATGGAAACGGAAGTGGTGGCCAAAGTCTAGTTTTTGTGCGGGTAATTCCCTGCCCGAGGCTAAACCCATATCTCTGATGGACGTACAGAGTGCCTTCTACGTGTGTGTCATTGGCATATTTGTTGGGCTGTTGACCTTTATAATTGAAATCATTGTGCACAGATGTAAATCGTGTAGTAAGAAAACGGGAGTACAGGAACCTCCACAAGCTTATGATTCCAATAGAAACAAGAACATTGTACCATTTCATCGTATGAATTTTGATATGTTGAACACAAAACAAACACGTTTATGAAGTGCTTGTGCTTTTTACAAGTAATCGCGCATGCGTGAATTTTATTGCGCATGCGTGGATTAAATTATATTTTATAAGTGCATTTTTGATTGCTCAACTATGGCATCAGAATAATTAAGTCTTAAAAAAAATATCTAACTTGAAATGTATTTGAATGAATCACGTCAATATTGGGACAATGGATTTAACATTCAACATTCATGGAACTGAAACGCTTCATAACATTCTTTGTATATTTTAATAAATACATTTTTGACGCTGAATTAATATTTCAGTATTTCTTTGATTCGGAAATGAATTTCAGTTTCAAATTGACAAAGGTGTCCAACCTTGTAGATCGTTGTTGTCAAATACATGTATAATAATCATTCGTTCATTTATTCATGCATTCATTCATTTATTCATTCATTCATTCATTCATTCATTCATTCATTCATTCATTCATTCATGTTAACATTTTTACATTTCAATACATAACGTTACCTAAGATTTAAAATAAATGAGAAGGAATGTTGTATGTTAGTTTTGCATGTTAGTTTTGGCGTCATGTTAACGTTGCCTTTGCATTGTTGATCTTTTTTTTTAATTTTTTTTTTAGAATACACACTAATAAAAGTACTTCACTTTACCCTGTCTAAAACTTTTTGCTAAGTGCTGGATTGTTTCTAGACGTTAGACTGACCAAATGCATCGTTGATTAAAAAACTCCTTGAGTATTTTTGTTATTGCTCAACGATGATTCTTATTATTTGTAATCTGTAGATACAGTTAAAAATGTTTATGAACCTACAGGGGATCGGAATAATATCCAATATGCTTGTTTTACTATTTTATGTAAATAATTTTAATGAGTTCTCTAACATAATATGAAAAAGATATGTTATTTACTATTAAAGTTTACATCATTTTCGATATTGTTATTTTTGCTTTCTTTTCCTTCATACTTGCGTGATATGTTTTAATAGTTTATTAATATTTTCTAACATTTTCTATTTATTTTCTAATATTTCCTATTTGATAACATGTTAAATGCAAAATTTCTTTTATACATTTGTTAAATATGTTCCTCTCATACAAATATTGCATGTAATATCATTATTACGACATATCAAATGTCCTTGTCGATATTTTGAACAATAACAATCATTATCAAACATTTTTTTATCATATTTATCAAAATTCCCGGAAAATTTCAAAGGCAACATGCAACATTGTTGTAATGATAAATTTCTCTTCTATAAATGTTAAATCAATTTTTTTTTAATAATTGTGTTTGGTATAAGCATATTGAAGCCTATCTATTCGTAGCGAATCAGGATATCTTCCATGATACCACGATTGCCTTTTAAATCAATCTGTTTGATCATCGGCTTTCTTAATCCCTTTGTTTTACAGAGAGTGTATACGATTTTTGCACTAACATAAACCTATTGGCGTCGAACAATTTGAAAGTACAGGTCATACGGCGGCTTTCTATCTTTACTGGAAGAGGAAGACCTCAGGTGTACCTTCCTGTATTGTTATAGCAAGAACAAGAACGGACGCCTGATCAGAACGTTTCGTATGTTAAAAGATTGACAATTGAGGAGACGGTTCAAGAACATAGCTCTCTCATTGACCGTTGTCGAAACAAATCCAAACATACTTTACACATATAAAAGGTGCACCTTGTGGGTGTGAGGTTGCTTTTATCTCCGGTTTCGGTGCCACATGATCTACACTGTGTTGGTGCGCTGTGAAACCAAACAATCAAACATTTCAATGGTACCCAGGGGTCACCGCACAGCAACGGGTTAGCTTCAGGGAGTTCAATTACCAAATGAACAATGGATAAAACAAACTGTTACATAATAATATTATCTCTTTATTTCCGATCTCGCTGTATCATTCCGTAATGAAAACAACTTAAAAGATACATCCATTAAAACAAGGTGAAACATGAAATACAAAATGTTAACATTCGGAATTATGATATGACTTTAATATAAACAATGACACAATTTATTTTTGGCAAGATAATGTATGTATGCGTAGATTACAACAGAAAAATCATATTCTTAATTGAAAAAATATCTAAGTACAAGGAATGTATAAAGGATTTTCAATTTTAACTTTGAGTTTATTCTTAGCAAAAGCTCAAATTTCATAATAACCAAGAGTTTGTAGCCTGGATTTTAGTCTTTCGATTTTATGTGCTTCTGTTCGGCAAATCGACATCAAAAACACGAATTAGTAGGAAATAGCTCGTATGTTATTAATAAGATTAAATATCAAAGCCTGAATCTCAGGCTAAAGAATTTATAATGAAGTTTGTTTGTCAACAATGGTTACGAATTTTACCAAATTAAGTCAATCAGAAGTTCTGTGATGTAAATTTATGTTCATACCTCTGTCAATAATGGAAGAGCAAAATGTTTGTACATGTATCACATTATGCTAATGATATTGCCATATGGGCAGATTGTTTAATGAAACACAGCATACGTTCAAATGCATTAATATCATAAAAATGGCATAAATATATCTAAGAAATAGACAATGAAATGTAACAGTAATTTCAGCTAAACAAAACACTATTATTGATAAATGTATAAATGTATACAAAAACTTACTTACATGATCGGAATAGATGTTCAAAATACAATGTACAGGGTAACTTAAAATTGCTGTAAATTTTCAATTAATTCTGAGTATTTATAAATGATTTTATATGTACACAAATGAAATATGAATGTACAAAAACAACAAAAATGTATCAAATCAAGCACGTAAGATATAAAAAATAGAAAACTAAAAGAATGCCCAGGAAAGGAAAATTGAAAATGATGCAGGTTTGAATGAACCTTCGGATTTTTAGTTTTATTAGAATAGAGATTTTTTTTTTCAATGAAACTGGATTCATAGTCTTTCGTATGTATGTTGTTTCATATGTTACAGAATAAAAAGAGTAATTTATGATATGTTGAGCATTATCGCCGTGTTTTGCTTTCTGGCATTTATCTTCAATATGTCTTAATTGATTTCTTAAAATTAAGTACATGTATTTAAAATATAAATTCTATTTTTTTTCTACTAACATAAAGAATATTTTTTAGAAAAAGAAAAACAATTTGATATGGTTTTATAAGTATTATTAACAAAAATAATCACATAATTATTACAAGTATCAGAAATAAACTGTTATTTCCGGTCGTTCTTTTTTCGTCCTGGAGGCTGTACTACTTTTGGAATCTAACAATTTCTGAAAATAAAAACAAAAAACATTATGTTCACAGTTCCTTGCCCTTTGACAACAGAAACACATAAAAACTGTACGAGTCATTCTTATTAAAAGAATGCAGTGCACTTTTCCAGTCTTTACATTTCTATGTTAATTGGCTGACTGGTTATCCAAAAACTATACCAGGATGATACAAAGCCCCTGGCTGACCAAGTTTATAGTTTTTGATACTATTTGTTGGCAGTTGACAAAGCAAAGAATAGAAAAGGCGGGATAAAACTAAAATTTTTACAGCTAAAACTGGAAAAGTCTTTTTATCCAAAACCACAGTATGCTTCTATAACCAATACATGTTTATTGTTATTGCGAGAGACAAAATATATCAAGATGCTATTTTTTAAAGCTAAGTTTAAAACGGTATACAGTCCGGACACACGTGCAGACTGCCAGGCCTCTATTATTGTGAGGCCCAGTCAATATTGCTCCAAACACTCTCAAAATTAAATTTGCATGTTGTTTACAATCACGTTACAAAATAATTTTCCATATTTAACATTTATTACAATAATATACATATGATATATCCCTTGAATGGATTATTAATTTATCGAGACTATATGTTTACTAAGACTAAGGCAAACGCCATGATTTCAAATATAATAAAACATTTCACAATCTATTGAGAAAGTATACTAACGTTTTTGCTGTTAGTGAATATTGTGCTATTGGCAATAATCTAAGTGAAGTGAAGTCCGTGTTTGGTCAACTTTAACGAGGTTTTAATTTGTGAAAAAAGATACTGTATTTTATGGAAAATTTGAAACAATAATGTTAACGTTAAAATTTACCTCAGCACCCTGGGGATGTATTTTATCGTCACTGTCCCAACTCGTCATTTTATTCACATCTTTTTTATTGCCATTTACTAGAACCCGTTGGCTACCGCCGGTGCTATCACTGTGGTTAGACTCGTTACTCGTCGTATCATCTCCGTGAAATGTTCGGAAAGTTCCGTGATTTGACGGATATCCATAATCGTCGTCATACGGAACGACAGCAGTCTCTACTTCAATCTCACTGACATCACGATCCATTTCGGATCCACTACTCTGTAAATATCCTTGGTTAACACCAGGTTTCCTCAGCGGATTTTCTTGAATAGTTGTTGCTCCGAAATCGGAAATACCATCAGTGTCGTCTGCGTAACTTAAATCCATTTTCGGAAGGTCATCTGGTACTTCCGCTTGTCGATATGTAAGTCCTTGAGCTGCATGACTTCTAGGAGCCCTCGCTCTGTCCAGCTCCTCTTTTGTCCTTTTGTTTCTGAAAATATTTTTGGAAATAAATTTACTAGTACGGGAAGAATTCAGATTAATTTGATTGTTACCATTCAATAAAAATGACTGCCAATAATTACTAGTACTTTTAAACTACTTTTTGATAAATTAACTTGTGCTTGGTGAATGAAAAGTTCTTTAAAGCAGAAACGATTGCTTTTTTAACATAGGTTTTATAACATTTAAAAATGTTTAAGAGCATGTTAGATGCTTATTACCTTATGACAGTAGCAAAATTTAAACAAAGTAGTATTTTTACTTCAAGACAAAATATTAATTTGAAAAAGCTATAACTATTCTTATTGCCAAAGATATCAACAGAGGTATAAAAGGCTTATAATATTAAATATAAAACTCCTATTACATCATATGGGCATGCGCAGTTAATACGGAACATATGTAACAAAAATATTCAAAATGCTATTCTTATCGCGATTTGAGGTAAAAGCGTTTAATCACTTTATTTTGCACAATGTCAATGATTAATTTAGAGCGAATGACCAGAAATTTTGCACACAGCTGATTGGTCCTGAATAACACAAAATGCTACAAACATTTCGGAAGAAAATCAAATCGAGTCTTTTCAAACAACCCCAATGGTGCCTTTTAAAATTCCACTGCATTAAATATTTGGCGATAAAGGAAAAAATAACGGACAATTTTCACTTACTTCCATACAATGTAAACGATGAGTATTATTATAACAACCATGAGCACCCCAGCAATCGCTCCCATAACAATAGTTAGCATATTGTCACCATCTGATGTCGGTGTTACCGTTACTTCTTCTCGAGGTTTTCCCTCAGTTGTCTTGGTAACAGCCGGTGTCGTAACTGGTCGCGACGAACTGCCAAGAGTTGGGAATATGACGTCAATTTGTTTCGAGGATTCCCTTGGGGGTTCCCCGTCGTCTAGAACCGTAACAAGGAGTGAGTATTGATCCAATGAGAGTTGTTCCGGTTCGGCTTGAACAGTAATTTCTCCGTCGTAGTTTATTTTAAATAAACTGTTGCGAATAAAATAAAAAGTTAGATTAAATACATTTTATTTCAGCTTTATTATGATAAAAGATTGAAAAAATAGTTTATCAGATTTACAAAAAAGACGAAAATTTAAGTTAAAGTCAACTCGTGTTAGGGAAATAGCAATACTATGAGTTTAAAAGAAAGCCAACGGAAAAATAAAAAAGAAACGACTGGTTTTATTGCCATCAACGCTTTTCAGTTTTTGGTAATTTTGCCCAAAAAAATAATTATTTTTTGGAAAAAGAAGTGAGTGAAGAATGTGAAATTCTGATCCACACTTAAATGAAATGGTATACGAATCTCGAAAAATTAATACAGTCCATTCACGTCAAGAAAAACCTCAGTGATATGCAACGTGTTGGAATGTTGTGATACTTTTATGCTATAAAGATACAATCTTAACACATTCTACAAAGGTTCAATGTGGTTCAATTAACTTAAATTCGAAAGGCACTAATTTCTTCAATCTTAACATAAGAAAAGGAACTTACTTTGTATTACTCCTCAGTTCAAAATGTAGGACGTTTCTTGTATCGTCATCATCTGCCTATAAAAACAAGACACAAAATTAGTGTGAAGTTGTTTCATTTACATTAAAATATGTATAGAATTTTATACCAGTACATTTCTGTTTATAAGGTATGTACAGATAATTACTTGGAGAAATATCTCTTACCATTGTGTATCATTGTAGAATAAGAAATGAAAAATATATCCATTATAATACGCAATTTATTTTACATTTTAGATAGTGTTGAAAATATTTTGTTTGTACAACTACAAAAGAATAGAAAATGTAGCCAAATTTTTGTCCAAGTTGTTTTCTAGCTATTTCTAAGAGATTTTCATTTGAAAATTGCAATCTTAATATCATGTAGATCTATATACTATATTTAAATAGTTTAATCTTAGCCATAAAACATGTCAAAGCTTTGTTATTAAAAGTATGAAACTAAAAATATAAAAGATAGTTACGGAAACTTGGGTAATGACATATCCTTTGACTCTCTCCGCTTTGAACGTTACACCTGGTACATTTAGTATAGGGTTGTTGTCATTGACGTCTAGAACGGTGATTTCAACTCTCGTCTGCGCCGTCTGAAGAAGCAATGGATATTGGTGGTATTGTATGTTATTAATGTAATAGTTAAGCATTTATCAAACTTGATGCTATGGTTTGGTTAAACTCTTCAGAAAGTCTTAGAAATATGCGAAGAAGCAATAACAATTCGTCATTTTTTGTTACGTAAGCACATAGATTTTCAAATGAATATAATAAAGAAGCCGACGGCACTTTTAAAAAATAGCGCCAACAAAGCACAATCTCAAACGTTAGAACGTCCATGAATTGAAACAACCTTTCGATCACTCATCAAAACATAAAACTGAATGATCTTCATGTATTAACCCTAATTGTTAAAAACAAATGCTAAAAAAATTCAGACGATATCCTTATCAAATATAATAGTAAAACAATAACATCTAAAATACTATAGGTGTAATATTTCTCAAATTCAAAATACAATTAATACCACTTAATCTCCTGTTTATTGTAAACCAAAGCTCACAATTAAATGAAGGCTATTTCATTATCATGCCTGTTTTAATCGTAAATTATCAACGGACGTGGATATACATGTATATGACCACAGCTCATTTGCATAAATCAAACACTCTGGACGCGGTATACGCGTGTAATCTCATTTCCGTGGTCACAGTTACAAATAGATCAATTTTTAAGAATTAGTTTATGTTAATGTAAATTTTATGGTTGTTTATTTTCAAAATTAACGTAATTGATAATCATTACTACTAGTATAATTATCAATATAAATAAAAATGTATATGAACTCTAAGACTGATTAAAAAAATTAACAACTTTGTTTCGAAAATATTCATACAAAAAAGAACAATGGAGAATTTGCTGAAGTGCGGGAAAAATAATTTGTATGACGTCTTTTGGTTGAATGAAATAATATATGACGTCATGCGACGTGTTAAAGTATCTTCTTCAATACCAAACAAATACCGAATATCAACGCGTTTTAATTGGATAAGGAAATAAAGTGAACCATTTACAGTGCTAATTACGTAAGTTTTGACGACAAATAATCTTATTTTAAGGGCACCATCTTGAGCAATACTCTGGATCTCGATGCCGTACCTGATATGGATCTTCATCTTTATATTTTACCAATCTGAATATTCCGCTAAGCAGTTTGTTTTTATATTATTTATAAGAGACCTTAGGAACACAGCCCATAAGCTTAGACTAAACAATGTAGAGAGTCGTTTTTTTACTTGAACCCATTTGAACCATACCTTTCTTGAACAACGTCAGAGCGTACTTAATTGTACATCTAATGTATTCCGTAGAAACACATTTTTAATCCAAGAAATAATATTTCACTTACCAAATCTATTTAAATGATAGTTGAATGTAGCAAATATACGAAAATAAGGCATTTCGTTGAAATTTAACTTCAGAGCTCCCAAGTGTTTTATACATAAAAGAAAGAGATGTCACACCGAAAGCTGGCAAATTATTTGAAGCTAGATACTTTAAATAGGAGGCACCAACGTATTTAAACATACAATAACTGAGCTGTCACAACGTGCTGGCAAATAATTCGAAGTTACAGACATAAACCATTTGACAACGGTGGCCACAGTAACAAAGTTGTCACACGGACGAAAACAGGTCCAACTTTTCCCAGTTCATGATAAGTAAGTGAAAAAGAGTCGTGAAGAAAGATTTAAAGATTTCTCATGAAAATAAATTAATGAAATCTCTATGCTAGAATTAAGAATCTCTCTAACTAAGAATTTTTAACTGAATAAGGAACAAAGATGCAAGCAAAGCAATAACTAGGTTTTACACCGACGAGGGACTCATTGTCAATTAGATAGCTCTACAACTCTTTCAATAGTCAAGCAAAAATAAATAGTATGATATATAACAATAAGCAGAAATGTTAAATAAACTTTTTTTTGTTCATTATTATATCATGCTATATGCACATTAATGTCTCTTATTTCTCTTAAGAAACTGCAGATATTTTAAATAGCCGTCATATATTCACACCAACTTACCTTTGGTCGATACTGAAGAACTCGTTATTTTCAACAATGGCATACTTTAGGACTGTACCCTGTAATAAAACAAAATATTTCTTTTAATACAATCATTCAACATGGAACAAAAGAAAGTGAACAATGATGTCACTCTGTAAGAAATACTACAAGAGCTTTTAATAATTTAGTGTCTGAACATTTTCTAAGACTATAATTAACTTCAATTTCAAAACTGCAATTTAAAATTATTTTACTTTATTGACATTGAACATGTTACATCATCTGCTAGTTAAAACAATATCTAATCAACAATGAAAACAAAATGTATTTAGAAATGATAGCAAATACGGTTATTTACAAAATAACAATAGTATAAAGAATGGATTTGTTTAGATATGAAGAGGTGTTTGTGGAAATGATTAAATATATTTTAAATAATAAAACTTTAATAAATAATAATTGTTGTTGTTTTGGATTGTTCTTTTTTCAAAATAAAATAAAAACACAGATACATCAAATAAATTATTGGGGATGGGGGCGGGGGGCAAAAACGTACATCATCAACAATAATACAAAGGGTTTGGCTCTTGACAATATGGAAAAAATGATGAAAAAAAACTACTAATTTACAAGGGAAGCTGATAATATTTAGTGCTTAGCAAGCTAAATCAGGGGGATACCAATAGCTAAAGCGATTTTTCAATTGAAATGATAATTCGAATGCTCACAAATGTAACTAATATAACTGCAAAGGCTCCTTATATTAACCCTTAACCAGCTGGCGGCGACTGAATTTACACATGCTTAAAGTTTGGACACATTTTTGCAGTCTGATCAAGATCTGCACTTCAATATTTTTTTAAATGTACCCTTTAAATGATGAATGGTTTTGTCCGAATTGAAAGATGGACAAGTCCATTTAAAAAAAATTCAGTGGTACAGGTTAAAAAATTGAAATTTCATGACGAATATTCCGTCTTTCAAAACTTTTTAAGGAATACTCAGATGTATTGATAATTTGCAGTCTGATCAAGATCTGCACTTCAATATTTTTTTAAATGTACCCTTTAAATGATGAATGGTTTTGTCCGAATTGAAAGATGGACAAGTCCATTTAAAAAAATTTCAGTGGTACAGGTTAAAAAATTGAAATTTCATGACGAATATTCCGTCTTTCAAAACTTTTTAAGGAATACCCAAATGTATTGATAATAGATGTTTGTTAATTGTTTTAGATTACCATTGTCAGTGATGAAATGTATAGAGTTTAGCATTATACAAACTTTGTGTTTAGGAAATACAAAAATGGTAAAGTGATATATATACGTTTAACTTAGTTTTTTTAAGAAGTTATTTTAGTGTGATTGTGTAGGAAGCTATAAGCTTATAAGCTTATTCCTTTCCCGGAACCAACCAGTACTAAACAATGACTGCTCAATGAAACACAAGCTAGAGCAAGAAACGATAAACTTGCGAAATATTTTATCATAGCATATTATTTCAAATGCTAAAACGGAAGTATTGTTATAACTATCAATGATTTGGGCCATCAAATGCATTATGTTAGCGATGTAGAAATAGCGTGAACTTTTAATTCATATGTGGAAATATGGTAAATAAGTTCAAAATATACATGGATAGCAATGGTTAATATTAGAAAAAGAAACTAGCGAGCTGAAACCGGAAGTAAAAGCAGGGAGACCAGATAGAGTATACCAAGCTACCCGTACTGTAATAGTTTTCTGAAAAACAGAACAATTTCAACGTAAATCTCTAACTGTCTACAGCGCTGAACCAAGATATAAAAAAGCAAACTAAAACATGCACCACAAATAATATTAGAGAATTTTTCATTTTGAACCAAGAAGGTCTGTTTTGATTCAAACATATTTATTTAAGCTAGATAAGGAAACAAGTTCTTGCAACTTATATTAATGCCTTTCGAGTCCGCTTCTTGGAACCAACCAGTACTGGAGTCATATGAAAAAACATGGTCGTAACTCGAGTAGGGCTCGAATCCATAATCTCTGAGTTGAGAGGCAGACAACTTAATCACTAGGCCACCGCTCCCCTTTTTAACCAAACCAAGGTCTGTTTTAATAAGAACAGTTATTGTAATTAACAAAAGGACCGCACGCGGTGTTAACGCTCGTCTGTTAACCACTTTTGACAAAAAATCTCCATTAAAAGGGACATAATTAAAAAATTAAAGCCTTCAGAATTATGCATCTTGTCAAGATAAACAAGTATTTCAAGTTACATAATTTTAAATGTTTGAATAATGGGCTATATTAAAGTTTTGCAAGACGACCATGGCAACAACGGCGGCAACGACGACGCAGCGATCGTAATAGCTCGACTTTTTCTTCGAAACAGGCGAGGTACAATGTACATATTTCAACTCCATTAAATACATTTTCCTTGTGTAGGGCCATGTTCTGCAAAAGCGACAAACATTAATTTTAATGGTTTTTGCAGCAGACAACACTTAGTTGTTGGTTCAAATTGAAAAATTCTCGGTTGTTTTTGTCGTTTGTTTTCACTGTATGGGAAGTAAAATGCAATATGAATTGACTGAATTTAGACAACATTATATAAAAAAATAATATGTGAAACAGATTTTGAAAAGAAAACATTATAAGAACAGAAAGATGTTTTCAAGTGTGAAACGTCATTCTGAAGTCAAGAAAGACACCTTTGATTATTTTCATTATTAATAAATATCTTTTTTTGTGATTTAGAAATAATAAGAGCTTCATTGCATGTCAGAATTTTCTGAATCATTACACATTTCTATTTGTTTACATCAATTCATATTACATCACCATATAGTGTTATAATTATTATACAACAATATATTAAAACATCTGATTATGAATTACAAGTTTATAAATATAAGCGCTACTGCCTTAAACATTTCAATCTATTTTCAATAAATGCATATGTAATTCACAACTACAGTGTAACCTCTGTATAACGACCCCCTTTGTAGAGCGGTTACCTCTCGATAACAACAGTTAAAATTCTTCCCAAATGCAAGACTTTGCTATAAATTTAACCTTTCTAGAGCGACACCTCTCGGCAACGACCAAATTTGATGTCTCTCAAAAAGGGTGTTGCTTTGAACAGGTTACACTCTAGTTGTAAACTTGATTCTGCTGAATCACTTATATTCTTAGTTCCATCTAATCTATTTCAAACCATTACTTATTTAGACTTTATTACAAAATCCATTATTTCTACAGTGTATATCTGTATATCGCTTAACTATTGCTTATTTTCATTCAATATAAAACAGAAACTTTATTTATAAGATATATATACTTTACATCACTTTCTTAAATATTTTTCGAACTATTTCTTTATAGTGATTTGCAAGTTATAAGTAAAGAATAGCTGTTCTGGTAAATTTGTATGTCAAAAATGTAAGATAGACTAAAAATCTAGTACGTGTACGGTAAATAAATAAAGTCTGCAAAATATCACTAAAGACAACCCGAATTCTTGTCAAGACTGAAAATAACTTTGTAGTAAAAAACAAACAGAAAAAAAATGCGCAAAATTTGTGACAAAATGTAAGAAATGCGTGAATATATTTGCTACGTAGCTCATTTATAATTCTAAATGTTTTTCCTGTGACAAACTTTTAGCACACAAATCTTGAATTGTTCTATCAATAGAAACTTACAAAATCCGGGTCCTTGGCTGTCGTTGTTATAAGAACGGATCCGATTGGTTCCAGCTCTGTCCTCGTGACCTTGTATATGGTTTTTGTAAAGCTTGGAGCATTGATGTTTGCTTCCGATATGGTGATTGTCAACATGGCAAACCATTCTCTATTTGCATTATCCACTTGTGACGCCTGTTAGATGTAAAATAAAGGTATACACGTGTAATGTATATTTGTTTTTGTTCATAAATTTATTAGTACATTATTTAAAAATGATATCATCACAGCCTTAAAATAGGTAGCACGAATCGTTTACACTCTTGGTGATTGTCAACGAATACCATCTTAATTTATATCTTAATTAAATAGAAACGTGGATATTTAGATCTGGACAAAACAATACAAATTTGGATTCGCATGATTGTGTATTTTTTCAAAATTAGAACAGACTAAATAATGGGCAGACTATGATCAAATGCTGGCTGATCTTTGTCTGCACTGGCCGCACGTGAAGATAATCAGTTGCCGCCAGTAGCAAGATAATTATCAGAACGCGACTTAGAAAAGAACACATTGTCAAAAGTGAAAGATGTTGCAGTTTACACTTCCAAAAATGTATTAACTAAAAGATAACTCATATGTTTCAAAATATAACAAATATTACACTAAATAAATGTATATTTAATATGTACTTATTGACCAAATTCTAATAATTTTACACTCGACGTAAGGGCTACTTTACCGTGCGTTAGACGTAAAATATAAGTTTTAATATTACAACATCTTTGTTTCTGTTATGAACAAGGCTTACCAACACAACAACAGTGAGTGTAGGAACATCTACATCAAACACCCTCTTGTTCTTAATGACTGCCGTCGTGTTATCAATGGCGAAAAAGTCATACGGATCTGAAGGGATATAAAATCAAGCATATGGAAAAACATGGAAAAGTTTTGATGAGAATAAAAGCTTTTGGGACCATCAATTTAATCTAATGCCCTGGCGAAACTTAATAATAAAACATAAGCCAGCAAAGAAGATGTACGGGGCAATTTTTTAGAGTTACCATACAGCTCGTGGCATCTGCAGTTTGCATTTGTAGTCTTTTTCTGCGCAAAAAATTTGGGTGTGGATTTTAAGGCGTTTTGAGCTCCAAACCCCAAGTGTCTGCACATTTTTATAGGATATATACTATCGATACAGTTCAATATTTGTAATTTTTAATTATCAACAGTAGGCCTTCTCCCTAAGTGTATTTTCATACACTCGTCAATGTAAACTTTGTGTGCCAAATATAAGTGACGACAGTTGAATGTTCAAAAATAAATCTTAATATAAGACATTTCTTTCTTACTTTGAAAAGGCCTACATTATTTTCTACATTAGAATCGAATAGGAAAATAGGAATTACCGAGAAGTCTGTATGTAACTGGAACATTCATAGAATCTGGGTCACGTGCTATAATCTGAGACGTAACTTTGACAATAGTACCCTGAAACCACAAACAAAACATGTAAACGTAAGTAAACTCTCTACTATACAATACACAAATAAATAAAAGGAAAGACTTGAACATGTTATCATAAATAAGAAAATTTCTAAATCGACATATGTAAAGAAAAAAATGACGACGGATGAACAATTATTTATTTATTTGTTCATTTATTTATTTTTTTTTTTTTGTTGTTTCTAAATACATTTTACATTATTACATATTTATTTATTTTATGCTGAGTACTAACTATGCAAATATATAAATAATACAATAATATATGAAGAAACATATGTAAACATTTATATAAAACTGTATGATATATTGTGATCGATTTAAGATTTATATAAAACTGTATGATATATTGTGATCGATTTATGAAGGTGGACTTACAGGTTTAGCGTCCTCACTTATAACACCTCTGTATGTTTTCTCGGAGAACACTGGGTTCAAATCATCGGCATCAATAACATTCACGGTCAATGTTGCCGTGGAAGTTTGTTGAGCGCCTCGATTAGCAGCTGGCGAATCCTGTAATAACAAAACGGCAAACAATGCCTTAAGTCTTTATAGTAAGACCATTTGTGTCATTTCATTTTATTTATGAACATTCAAAAAACGTTACCAGAAGTGACTGCAAAAAGAATTTTAGGCCACTATGGTATAAGAATATATAACAACTTAAAGCTACTCTTCCACACAAAACGGATCTAAAAAAAATGTTAACAGTCATTAAATATGCATAGAAGTAAAATTTGCAGTTTCTACATTCAGCATGATAAACGTTTAGATGTTGTTTTTTTTTCCGTCGGACCAGACATGTTTTAATCTTCTAGTTCCATACAAATGTACAAGCCTGTGGTGAAATTATATGTTTTGATGATATTTTAATTCAAAAACGCCTAAACTTCAAAGTGTGGGATAGTAGCTTTAACGTCTTACAGGACCGCCTTTACTTCAACTATGATGCAAATCACGTGTTTATCAAAATACGCAGTCAAAAGTAATAACGAGTATCACTTTTTGAAAAAAAAGAATTGAATATAAACTCATGGTATTCACATTTGGATATTTCTAAAATTTGATATTAAAATGAATTTTAAAATATTACACATGTCATTTGTGTTGACAGAAAAAACACACTTACCGTTGCTTCAATTAAAATTATCATTTTAGTTATCGTTTCGTAATCTAGCGGCTTTCCCAACGTTATTATAGGCTTGGTTATCACTTCCATTAGGAAAAAATCCTGAAATATAATCAGCCAAATTAAATGAAATGTTAACTTATGTTTCATAAAAATTAAGTTATATCTTTATAAATAAACGTATACAATAATTTAAAGAAAAACCTCATTTATAATCTCAGTTAAACATAGAATATATTAATTATGATTTCAATAAAAGGTGCTCAACTTCATAATTATGATTTTAAGTTTCCAATCTAAAATGATTTGCTTCACGCTTTTGATGAGACCTATCAGTTAGTGTTTGATAACTTGGTTTTAATAACGTCACACCATCGCAGTGTAGGTCATATGGCGACTTTCCAGCTTATTGATGGATGAAGACCTCAGGTGCCCTATTCGTGCGTTATTTATGGTGAACGGGCACCTGAGTAGAACAACTACGGAATGCCGTTAGGGCCATCGCCTATGAATGTGTTGATCTGAAACGCGATAGTCGATAATACGATGGTGAAAACGCGAAATCACTAAAACTACGATGGTGAAAACGCGAAAGTACGATGATGAAAACGCGACAGTACGATAATGAAAACGCGATAAACTATCGTGTTTTCACCATCGTACTGTCGCGTTTTCACCATCGTAGTTTCGTGATTTCGCGTTTTCACCATCGTACTATCGACTATCGCGTTTCAGATCAACACATAAATAGGCAATGGCCCTAACGGCATTCCGTAAACAACAGCTGGATGGCTTCATCAACTGAAATAATTCAAAGACACTGGCGAGATTCGAACCCACAGCGGTGAGGAGCAAGTGGTTTGAAATAAACGGTTCAGTAAGTTAGTTGCTTCGAATCATTTCATTGAATGTATCTTTCTTAAAGTATTTTTTTTTTCGTTAATGTACATAATAGCTGACCAATATGTCAAAATGTTATACACACTTCTCTAACTGAATTAAAAGCCCTGAAGGTTTCTTAAAGTTTATTAAACACAGTAACTTACAGAATACGTTTGGTTCGGGATAATTCGGAAAGTCAATCGGCTGTTTCCGCCGAATTCTTTATCCGCATCTGTAGCACTTATACCGGAATAAACTGTTGTTCCAACTGGAGAATCCTGAAAATTACATCACATGTAAATAGTTTTAGTTTGTTTAACCCCTTTACCTGCTGGAACTAAATGTGTTCAGCCTTTGGGACCAGTATAGAGCAAGGCCAGTCTGCACATCCATGCAGTCTGACCAGGCATGCTCTATACTGTTGTCAGTTCAATTTATTGAAATCCCTTGAACTTTGAATTGACTGTTTCAAATTCAAAGGTGGACGGATCCATTATAGAAATATAGCAGGTTAAGGGTTAACTGTTCTGATTTAGATTATATGGTAGGTCGGCAAGTATGTTTAATTTGAAAAAGTTAAGAATGTTCGAAACATGCATTTAATTTACCATAAATATTACAAATATTTAATATCATTGCTTATCTAAAAACTAACACATCTAAAGTGTTTAGAATGGATATAATTAAAAACAACCAAGACAGCTAGAAACTCAAATTTTATCTCATTAAATCATAAATGATCTTTAAACTGCACGAAAATGCATGCCAGCGAAAACTTTTACAGAAAAAAAGGCTGGACAATATCTAAGGCACATTACCTCGGAGATAGATACATTATGTTGTTTGGAATTAAACACTGGTGGGTTGTCATTCCAATCAGTTACCAAGACATTCACAATTATCTGTAGCTGAAATTTAGAAATTTTAATATATATATATATGAATGGAAATACAAGACCTATACCTTATACCATATAAGTACGAAAGACCGGTGGTGACATTTCAACTTGCCAATACTCGGGTTCATCTTCATCAATTCACGATTTCAAATTCACGAATTTACGAATTCAAATGTGTAAATTAACGATTTCAACTTCGTGAATTCACGATTTCAACTTCGTGAATTTACGATTTCAACTTTGTGAAGATAAAATCAAGTTCAAATTATGAATTCACGATGAGGAAATCGGAAATTCATAAAGTTGAAATGTCCCAATCAATCTTTCGTATAAAAATTATTATAGACATATTATTGCTTAAACCGGTTTTAGGGGGCGTAGACGGTAGCTAGCACTAATCCCTACAGTCTATGAGCAGGGTCAATCAAAATCGAGTCTGCGATATTTGCAATTTGGCCTTTTTCGACTTTCTTAAGGGATTCCATTATTCTATATATTTTTATTCTATTCAGTATAACGAAAATATATCTACTTTTTGTCACTGTTTATTATAAAGGAATTGTGCAATGTATTATAACTATGTGGTAAATATAAATTAATAAAGATTGCTTAAATCTATTGGATAGTTGTTAGCACCTTTACTATTGAAACAAACTTTAATCATCTGCAGATATGATGTAATAAATTATCATTTTTTATAATATTAACGTGATATACATATAGACAAGACATTGAAAACGTTACGTGTGATGATGTCACGTCACCATCATGTTACGTTAAAGTTTGTTTTTGTCTCATATTATGAACAGAAAAATCATTCTCCGCGCACCAGTTTGCGCAATGGCAAGTAACTAATCATGTAAGGGGAGACCTCTGCGTTGGAGATAGCAGAAGAATAACATTTTTTTTTTACATTTTGTCTGAAATCGTCGTTTGTGACGTAACTAACTACAATTGTGACATACCCAGCCTGATTCCTGCTGCGATGTTCCAACTTTTCTACAATTAAGTATAAGAGGTGGTATCTCTTCCGCGTTTTGATCAGTATTCAGTTCGTTTTCTAATGTCACATTTCGGGTTAAATTGTTAAACGAATAATAGCTATGCTCAGCCTGGACTATTTCTATCTGGCTGACGTCACCCTCGATGATCACGTGACCAATAACAGTTTCTGAAAAGAAGAAGGTTAAGAATGGATGGACATAGCAATTTAGGCTATGCAAATTCAAATAGATTTTTATTACAAGATTAATATATGAAATTTAGATAGCCTAATCTTCTCCTCTACAAGTGTATTATGATCATAGAATAAAGTAATTGTTCAAATAAAATATATAAGAACAACAACATCAGTTTAATAAAGAAGCTTTTGAGTTGAACAGTGATCAAATTGTGAAGGTAACTTTATAAGCTAGGTATCATGGGTTCGAGCCCAATTTTGGGTCTTGTACGATTCTAGTACTGATTGGTTCAATGTGGGGCACTAAAAAGCGATTGACGAAAAGTGTATCACAGTTAAGCTTAGAATCAATATGATAAATTTGATCAAATATGAACTCTAAGATCAAAATATAAAGACATTAAAGTTACTTGGTTGAGTATTTTCCATGATATTCTGAATGAAATATTCATATCCAAGTTGAGTCTGGCATAATTCTGAAAATACAATATAACAATACGTTACAGTAGAAATAAATGTATATCGAAAATGTACCAAAACAATTTTGCTCTGTGTATATGTACATTAACTGGTATATAGGTATATTTGATAAAAGGATATTATTTTTATTAATAACCGCGATTATTATGTAAAACATATGTTAAAAATGTAAGGTATGATGGGGGATGACCCCGACCCCCTCATACCTATTACATGGTAAATAAGCGGGGTTACCCAGACGGGGCCTTAAAAGCTCTGGCTGTGTCATGTATAATAATCTTATAAAATATATTTTAAATCTTATTCAAGTTGTGCCTTTTTTCTAACAGAATATCAGATTTGACAAAAAAAACGTCATTTCCAGTTGTTCATATTTTTGATCACATAAATTTTGCGTTTTCATTGAGCTATACTGATATTTTGTTTTCATATTTTCAGTCACAAATAAAGTGCTTTGATTTGTAACATACCCAGTGCTTGAACTTGTAAAATAACAAGGGAGACTATCAAACAAGGCACCTTCCACATTGTTGAGCTGAAAGACAAAAAGTGTTATTTTTGTCATGCGGCGTAACTCTGTATATATTACTGTCAATATAAAAAACAAAGTTGTCTCCCTTCTTTGGTATCGTAATGAATTGAAACAAATATATAATATGACAATTACATGTATGCATGCATAAATGTGAAGTATTTTAATTATAAGATTTAATTTTACCAGATAAGAAGGCAAAGTATTTTATTATTCGTTTATTTAAAGAGTTACATTAATACTAACAATAAAAAAACTCAGATTGCGTGATATTCGCTTATTATAGTATCAAACTATCAACAAATCTTCAAATCATCGGGTCCGTGTATCAAATTCTCAAATACCAGATTATTTGATAGGCTCAACTTTTTCTGAATAGATATACATGCCTTTAATTCGGTTTAAGTGGTCATCGTGTTCACGATATATCATACAGTGTGACACCGGGCATGCAAATTTTGAATAGGTCCCATGAACACGTTATCTGTCACAAAACCATCGGTTTATGCGAAGTCAAAAATTTTATGACAAACGACCATAATAAATTTGAAACCCGAAACTATCGCCTCAACGCTCTGACATTGTATTAACTCAAATATTTTATCTCTTGCATGAGATAAACAATTCGTACGATGAGCTTCATTCTTTTGAAAGAAATATTTAAAAATGCGCAAAGTATTCTAAAAACGTAGTGGTATGGAGAACGCGAAATGCATTTGTTTTGTTTACAAATATTTATTAGCAAATTATTCAGCGGGTTGATATATTCTGATTTGGTTTATGACGTATTTTATTTCCTCTGCGTAGAGATATGGTGATACCTTTCAAAGATCTTATGATATATTCTGTATTGTAATTCCTGTATGTTTGTTGCTAGAGATTATGCAATAAAAACAATTATTTACACTTCACATTTAACGAATTACAGGAGAAATTCACGTCGTTTATAATAGAATAAGCGTCCCTCACACCAGCACGTGACTACGTCCTAGAAACTCCTACTGCAACCTCGAAAATACATAAGTTTTCATTAAACACTTAAGGGGTAAATATATCTTCAGAATTGGAGAAATCGTTAAGAATAATTGCACAAAAATATGCCCATTAAAACACATGCCGTGTCTATTAAATCAACATAATTTCACGTCTTATCAAGTAAAATATCTTAATGCTCGGTTTATAATTCAACAAATGAAACAGAGTGTTTACAAACATATAGAATATCAATGCATAAATGCCTGTATGATTAAATTTGGGTAATTTTGAAATTGACTTCATGCGAAAATAAATATGTTGATTTAAATGTGATACGAGGACAATAATGATAAAAATATAAGATATAAGCCTCGTTCTGAGATGATGGTGTGATAATTGTGTTATAGCCTTAGATTTATGCCTCGTTCTGTGATAACGTTGCAATAATTAAAATATTGCACTCCTCAAAATAGAAAAGCACACTGCTACAAGGAATAAATTCATATTACATTTTGAGAAATCTTCATGTTTGTGAAAGATAACACAAAGTGAATTCTTCAGAATTAAGAAAAATAACCAGTTAGATTGAAAAAAAGCTTAAGTCTATTTTCATAATGTAAAATAATATGTTATATTATAAAACAGAAAAAAATATGCAAATCTACTCAGAAATGAATTGAAGATCGTTTTTTTTTCTTTGCTGTTTCTAGATATATTGGGTGAAAAGCGTTGCAACGCTTTTCAATTTTGGGTCATTTTTCACAATTAAAATAATTATTTAGGGAAAACAGAGAGAGCGAATGACCTGAAATTGTGCACACAAGTTATTGGTCTAGACCCACATCAAATGGAATGTTAATCTCGAAAAATTATTTAGTTTCGTCATGTCAAAAAAACCCTCAGTGCTTTAAACGATAAAAAAAAACGAGAGATTTTCTTAAAATTTAAACTCATTATCTTGTTAAAGGTCTAATGGCATTATAATAGTCTTTAGTTTTAAAGAATATTTAAAAATAGAAGACTTAGTCACGTGATTTTAATCGATTACGTTATCTTTGCACGTGATAACGAATCCTATCGTTCGATAATGTGGAAAATATTGATAACCGAAGAATGTTGAAGAACACCGAAGAATACCGAGGTAACACAAAGACGAAATAATTAACGATAACGATACATCGTTTTATTATAATTTTGTTTTTCGAGGTGCAAATCATATCAAAATAACGCGGAACATATGAGAGACGTCAGCTGTTTGCTAAAGGAAGAAAATATCAGAAGATTTTGTTTGTGATATAAGCAAGTGAAGTTTTGTTGTAGTTTAAACACTGGTGCCTTACTGACCATATCCTCGACTTTCTAAAAGCAAACACTTACAAACTTGCATACTAATGCCTTTTTAAACAAACCGGTTTGTTAAGTTTTGACTTTAAAGATTTATTTGCCGAGGAGTATCTCTAACAACAACATCAATCAAAAACGACTACTTACCATTTAACTTTCACAGATATTTCAGAACTTTGTTAAGGGTTGACTAAAAGTCTTTCTTCTTCTTGTAGATCAAACACTGTAGAATAAATGAAATAAAGTTTAGTAGACGGATGAATAAGAAAACTTGAGTATCTAATACGGGTTCTTAGAAAGTTGTTAAGCACTATAATTCCTTAACTTACATTTGATAGATATTTAATCTTTTCTTGCAGCAAAATCTCTTTAATATCCTAATCAAATATTGCTCTCGTTCTTTTTCTCTTAATCTTTCAGTAATTTCTATATGTATTACATTTTAATATACACACATTAATATATTTCTTATAAAACCACCGACCTTCCTTAATCTAGCTTAATATTATCCTAGTAAGATTAATTTCAAAGTCACTAGCAGGACTCGAACCCAAAGGGGTGAGGCGCAAATTATCTGAAGTCAACGACCTTAAACCAATCGGCCATGAGGGCTCCAAAAACGCTTAATTTTTACATGTGTTTTTATTTCATGAAGTGTATTTCTTATATTACGAGAATCTTCAACAGAACTTTACTCAGATATTTCCGGTTACTCCTAAAAATATAGATAAAAGTAACATGAAAGGTTTCAATTGCACGTTGAATGACTCTAATGACTCTTGGGTGAGTATAAACAAATATGATATCATATAAAATGATATATGCTAACAGAAAGATTTTCGAAAGTTTTCGATAATTAGTGTAATACAGTGTAACCTCTGCAAAGCGACCAACTATATGACAGCAACACCTTTCTATTACAACAGTATTAACTGTTCCCTAAAATAAAACTTCACCATGATTGAAACACTTTCTTAAGTAACACCTCTTAACAACAGCCAAACTTTTTTTTTCTTCTTTTAAGAATGTTGTTTTCCACAGGTTGTACTGTGTACTGTATATCATGTTATGTTTTATTTCGGACGAGGAAACTCATCTCAAGAACATACATGTATATAAAAAGAAAAAAAATATCAATGAATTGTTCTTTAATCAACGATTTTATAGGCTTTGAGTATAACAATATAACAATCAAATCATAAGATAATTAAGGTCAGCGGATATGATATTAAACAATGATATATCAGAGAGATTGATGAGATATTGACGCTTTAAAGGCACAGGCGCCAATAATTTACTTAATACGTATTAACCGTTATATATATTATCTTTTAATTCAGGATTTGATATATCTTTTTATATTATATTCAAGACGGTTAGTTGATTGTATTCAAGTAGTTCATACGTTTCCATCCGGTGGTTGAAATGTAAAGTAAAACAATACTCTTTAACGGTGTTTGATTTATTACCTATACTATCCATATAACAATTAATTTATTGTATTTCCAACATATGAAAATATATCGCATATGCTTTGTACTCATTTCGCAGCGTGCAATAAAAATAATGAGCGTTTTATTGAGGTTGCAGTAAGCAAAATTCGACAGTTCAAAGGCACATTCGGAATTATTCGGTATTTATTCTCGGATATTAATGTTTCATGCATCAGGTATTTCAATCATCCAGTAAGATACGGACATATCATTTTGCTGTTTTATTAGCAAGTAATTCAACAACAAAGAAGTACATGCATGGTTTACAACAATTTTCAAGTTTTTTTTATTTGGACAATATAAAGATGTACAAGCATAAATAAATGAAATAAATACATCGAGGTTAGCTTTATCATTTTCACATCCCATTATATCATGTTATTTTACTAAATGTTTTAGTGAGAGACGTGCAAGGCGGTTGACCTTAATAAAGGACCTATAGAGGGGAGAGCACTTTCAAGTCCATTTTTCTTTCAAACCCATCAACTTCTGAATTTCTTAAATATATTTGTCCAGC
Source organism: Ruditapes philippinarum (assembly GCF_026571515.1). Lineage (NCBI taxonomy): Eukaryota > Metazoa > Mollusca > Bivalvia > Venerida > Veneridae > Ruditapes > Ruditapes philippinarum. Next base: position 2,398 of record NW_026855964.1, on the reverse strand, counting down.
TTCCATTTTGGGAATTATCCAGTTACCAATTTTGGGGGAATTTCAAGATGAAACATTAGTGTAAGTTAGCAATCAGTATAGCGTCTAGTCTGGCTACACGAATGTCTAGGCTGGCCTGACTCTATACAAGATGCAAAGGCTAATAACGTTCGGTTCTAATAAGTTGTAGGTTACATAGCGAATTAATCGTGCATAAATGCTAAATTCTTACAATCTTTAACATACATTCAATAATTTTTTAATATTTTCGTGATGGATTTTCGGAATGCTAAGCGTTTAAAGTACAAACTATTTGCCGAAAAGGAAAAAAACAAGAAAACAGATAAATCAAAAGAGCTTCTTCAATGAGCAATCAATTGCTAATATTTTGCGACATGTAAATCTAAACAAACTGACAGTTTAAAAGTAACGTGGTGGGAAATCCGACATCTCGTCCATCAACATTTAAAGAGGGCAGCAGACAGCTGTCTTCACTTGCAAGTCGCTTTTCTCTTATAATTGAGCCGCGTCACGACAAAACCAAACTAATAGGGGGTTTTTGCGACCCAGCCTGGATCCAGGACCAGCCTTTGCGCATTCGCGCAGTCTTGGATCAGGCGAACCCCCAATGCCTGTTTCGCTTACCAAACCTTTTATATCTCAAATAGAGAAATTGATAGCGAACAGCATGGTCCTGATCAGGACTGGCCGCGGATGCGGCGGCTTGGTCTGGATCCATGTTGGTCGCAAAACCCTTATGTTGATTTTGTAATACATACGTGGACGCGGCTCAATTATATTGATGATTTGAGAAATTTTACTTAATTTACCACCAAAGGGACAAATAACAGGAAAAAAAAATAATGCATATAATCCTTTATGCTAAAGCTGCGAAAGTGTGTTTACGGTGTAATTATGAACATTTGAAGGTCACAATTTAGAAGAATTAAATTTGGCATCTATCTTCTATGACCATTTGAAATTATTGCTGAATAGCAGATATTACTGTTTATCCATGATCTAAAGATCTGGCAAAAGTCAGGTTACACCGGATTCAATGCCAAGCTTAATTCAGGCTCCACTGCATAGCCGGTGAACTTGATGTTCGCAAAAAGAGGAAGACGTGTAGATTTAGTCTTTAGATGACGCTCTTCCATTCCCTCCCATTTAAAGGAGTGGGAGTTACCTTTTCTGTTGCCAATGAGAATTACTTATAATCAGCGTATGGATCCGAATAGAATCTTAGAAACGTGCCATTGACCAAATTGGCACAAAGCAATTCGGCACATCACGTACCCACCCGAAAACCTGTATGTATAAACCGTCCATTGTTTGTTACTTTGATAACAAACGCTTTGCGGGACAGATGGACAGAATTTTAGATCTTCATACCACCCTCAACCCAAACCTTTAAAGTGCACTGTGTAAAGAAACGGACACTTGAAAGTGCTGTCCGCTCTTTATATTATTGCATTGATTGCTCGCACTGAAATGTATTTATTACCCTGAAATAATATGATGTATATGATGATGTACTATGAACAAATCAAAGAAATAAAAGTTATGTTCTGTTTTATAGGTCCTTGGTTAAGGTCAACCATCTTGCCCATCCTCAGCTCCATCTATCTTCAACAGTATTGTTTTGTATTATCATAACAACTAACAGACAGTGCCAAATTCAACACTTTATGTGCAGTGTTTGATTGCGTGATTTAAACTTCATCTGTAATGTATTTTAAAAGTGCATCTCTCCTTTAATAAAACATTGTGAAACTTTACCAGGAGTTATGATTAATTCGTGTGCGGAAGAAGTACACGGAATAAAATAATTGCAAATACCAAAAACACATTGTCAAGAAAACATTTGCCGGAAATACATTTCAACAGAAAAAAACCCCTTGCAATTGCCGTTTGGAACAGAAACAAATTTTGCTTTAATTGTTTTATTTTTTCACGTTTGCTTTCTTAGAGAACTGATGTTAAAATATTCTTTGTTCGTGATGGAAATGCTTTGTTTTGAGTAATTATCAACCGGTGTATACGTAAAAACTAATCAGTTGTAATTATCGCACTTACGAAATAGAAGCAAATCGGTAAAAGATTACCTGTACCATGATAATATTATCAATGAAAATAAATTGTACAACATATAACAATTATAACAGGATGTTATCTTGATAACAAAAGCAGGCGAATTGTTCGTCTGCTTCAATTACATGAACTGTATGTTGTGAAAATGGCGCGTGAAATGGGAAAGTTCTTTTTAAAAAATCGTTTGTTTGAAATATTTCTAACGAGGCAGAAACATTCAATTGTACAGCTTTTAATTGTAATCTCTTAGCAAACTTATTACAATGATAAATGCACAATATTCATGCTTTATTCGTTTCCTCGTAATTCCTTTTAGTGTCCTTTTACG
>NW_026855963.1:0-30958 GCF_026571515.1 Ruditapes philippinarum | reverse complement strand
AAACAGGGAAAAAGAGAAACTTTTACATGTTTTAATCAATAAAGATCTCTCTTGAAAGTGGTTCGTTTTCCTTATTTGGCCAATCATCAAAGGACTGGGACTGATATCTACATTAATCAACAATTCTATATTTGATATTAGCTTAAATTCTCTTCTTTCTGACACGATACCTGTAATGAGATATTCTCTTGTTTAAAAAGCAGTTTTGTAACTGTGTCTTTGATGACATTCTAGGTTCACTAGACGATAAATCTTAACAGGTCTTAATGATAAACAAACCATCTACGAATAAGTAGCTTTCATCAAACACTTATTCAACAAAGATCAACGGGAATTAAATACAATTAATCAATTATAATATAGACAAAATGTAAATTTTAATATAATCAACTTGAAGATAAATGGATAGATCCAATTTAATGTGAATAAGCCGGCATATCGTTTTGATTTTACCGTAACAATATACCTGTATTACAATCCGGGTTGCAATTTCTTCCATAAAAATATCAAAAAAATGTTAACTGTTTGATACATTACCTTTAAGCTTTTCAATCGATGCCATCGTATTTGTTAGAAAGAAAAAATATCTTAATTTTAATTAAACAGGGAAAAAGAGAAACTTCTACATGTTTTAATAAAAAAAGATCACTCTTGAAAGTGGTTCGTTTTCCTTATTTGGTCAATCATCAAAGGACTGGGACTGATATCTACATTAATCAACAATTCTATATTTGATATCAGCTTAAATTCTCTTCTTTCTGACACGATACCTGTAATGAGATATTCTCTTGTTTAAAAGCAGTTTTGTAACTGTGTCTTTGATGACATTCTAGGTTCACTAGACGATAAATCTTAACAGGTCTTAATGATAAACAAAACCATCTACGAATAAGTAGCTTTCATCAAACACTTATTCAACAAAGATCAACGGGAATTAAATACAATTAATCAATTATAATATATGACAAAATGTAAATTTTAATATAATTAACTTGAAGATAAATGGATAGATCCAATTTAATGTGAATAAGCTTGCATATCGTTTTGATTTAACCGTAACAATATACCTGTATTACAATCCGGGTTGCCATTTCGTCCATAAAAATATCAAAAAATATGTTAACTGTTTGATACATTACCAGATTTACCGCTTTTCAACCAACAAACGATTGGAAATAATTTTAGTATGGATTCACGACATAACGAACAACAACTTTTGTAAATATTTTTACAAAGTTTTTTAAAGGAAAATATGAAAGATAAAAAGGCATAAAGTTAACGAAATTGCACGAGGAGAAAAAAACGAGCAACTAAAAAGCAACATAGACATTTAGAGAAATATTACAAGATATAGAATATAAACACCCTTGTAAATGTAGTAAGGATTTTTCCAGGTTTATCTTGTTTGTATGGTCGGTTAAAGGGACTCAACTGAGGTTTTTTGACATGATAGGACTGAAAATATATTTTCCAGATAAATTTACCATTTAATGTAGGTTAAGACCATTAATCTTTGTGCAAAATTTCAGATCATTCGCGCACTTCGTTTTTCCAGAATAATCATTCAAATTGTAAAAAAATGACTCAAAATGAAAAGCGTTTAAACACATTTCACTCAAATCGGGCTAAGAAAAGCATGTAAATACGATTTTCAATTTATTTCAAAGTATATTTTTTAACTATACTTGCATATATTTCTGTTTAAAGTGCCCTTACTCATTTCTGTAAGAAATTCAAATGTTATGTTTTAAGGCTTTTAGACCTCAGTGGAGTCCCTTTAAGCAGTAAGCTTTTCTTTCAGTCAGAAAAAGTTAAGTATGTACACAAGAAGGTAATTATTTGTAAATGAACTTTAACTACGTGTTCAATAATATTAATTGTCTATAGGATAGGGAGTTTAAACAAGCTACAGCCATAATTGGGTACAGAATGTGTAAATGAAATTTAAGTGACGTAAGCGTAATTTCATATTTTTCCGCAATAAACTATAGATTTTGAATAATGAATTAGCAAAGCAGACACTCTTGAGAAATAGTATTCCCCCTTTTTTGTTTTGAAACGGGTTAAATCTACGTACCAGCATTTGTCGACTTAAACGTTGTATAGATATTTTTACACATAAGAACATGTCCCAGTCCAATAGATTAAACATAATAATTATCTTGAGATGAGATATGCAACAAAATAAAGTTATGTAGGGGTCTTTTGCAAATAAAATCTTTTTGTCTCTTGAACCCTTTATAAGACCCAATCACTATTATTTAAAAAAAAATTGAAACCGAATTTTACGAAAACTAATAATATTTATTGTTGTTTACAGTCTGTCACTTTCAATGTCATCTTCTGTTTATTGTTGTATGATTGTAATTGTTTTGTTTCGATTATCGGAATGAAATATTATTTGTTTCATGCTGATTAAAATAATTTGAAGCACGGATACATTACATACCTTATTTGCATTCTTTCGAAATGACTTATTTGTGCAGGTTTTATACCATACTATCAATGACCTAAATTGCATTGAGCAATGCAATTAACATACGATTTCCGCAAATGAGTAAGGTTTCAATGAATCAATTTCAAACACGATATTAAAAAGAATACTTCACCGACTTGTAATTGTACTTTTAAATACCATTCTGTGAATGAACGAGCAAGAAATTCTTGGAAAATAATTTGGGTTGATTTAAGTTTTAACTATCTAGGGGAATTGATTGACATCTTTAATGATTTAACTTCCTAAAAATGCTTTATTTTTGTCTCTCACACAGAAGTTGACCTTTCATCAAAACTGTGGATTACATTCCAAGTATTTATACAATGCCATCGTCTTTGGGAGAAAAATTGTCTTTATTAAATTTAACAGGAGAAAAAGCCTTTTGATCAATATAGATTACCCTGGTAAAAAGTTCATCTTCATTATTTGGCCGACCATCAAAGGATGAAAACTTATCTACATAAGTCAATAATTCTATATCTAATATCAGCTTTAATTCTCGTCTTTCTGACACATTTCATTGAAATGATACCTGTAATGAGAAATGCTCTTGTTTAAAAAGCGGTTTTGTAAATGTGTCTTTGATGACATTCTTCTTTCACTAGACGATCTAGACGATATATTTTTAAAACAGGTATCTGATTTCAAATACACAATCTATGAGTAAGCAACTTCCATCAAACATTTATACAAGATCAAAGGGAATTAAATAAAATGAATCAATAGAAAGGATAAACTTTAAATATAATAAAATAATTTGAATATAATAAAATAATTTGAATATAATCAAGATTAAAGGATATTGTTGCGAAATGTAATTCTTAAGATTTAATGTTAATATTCTATTGAGCTGAAATATCATTTCGATTTTTTAATCTTATTGTACTATTGCATTACATTTCGGTTAAGCGATTTCGTTCTTAAAAGTATCTCAAATGTGCTAAGTGATTGGCAAATGAACGTTCTGAAATTAAAAGTATTTGCATTAACAAGCGTATGGAAATAACGTCAATATTCATTTTTGACGCAACTAACAACGTTGTATTTAACTTTTTCTGCAAATAGCGCAGAAATTATGAGAAACAAGAGGAAATTTAGAATATAAACACATTTAATGTGTACGACGTTTTCCAGGTTAACAATTTACCTTCATTGCTGGGACAAGTATCTATCCAAGAATTATTTGTAGAAAATATAAAGTCAATGACCTACCAATATGGAGTCAATCACACAAGTGGGACGATTTATACATCCGCAGCCAGTACCTTTAAATGAACTTAAAATAACGAAATAAAAACTATACGCAAGCGTTATTTCTTACCAACATAATATAATTTTATATACCGGTTTGAATTTTCAAGCCAGACACTCGTGGGATTTTTTTTTACTTTTGCAACGGGATAAATTATGTACCAGCATATGTTGACTGATAAGGTGTTAGACATTTTTATACGTAGAAACATGTGTCAGTCTAATAGATCAAACATATCTTGAGATGAAATGTGTCACAAAATACAGCCATGTAGGCGTCGTTTAAAATGAAATACTTTCTCTGTTTTCTTAATACAAATGCATCAAAGACATTGTTTCAAATAATCCGACAAGATCAGCAATGTTATAGCCATACACATGCTTTGTTTTACCTCCTCATGCTTGGCGAAGATGTTTCAATAATGTTTTAAATGTCAGCTAATAGGTGATATATATTATTTGTCTGTTATTGTATGTTATTTCATTGGCAAGATATCGTCTTTTTAATGTATTCATCTGTTTGCTGTTGTATAATTATTTCGATAATTTTAATGAAAATATGAATTGTTTCATGCTGTTTTATTTTCTTTTTATTTTTTAAGTCTTTTTTCATCACAGTTGTTTAGAGGGACAACTTTATGAATTATCGTCAAATTGCAACAGCAGTCACATTGGCACGTTAACTGTTTGTTTTAAGACAATACAAAATTTAAGAACGACTGTTAAACTTATTCCTATGACTTACATTAAGTATTTAGACATGTTTAGAGTTTGTCCCAAGAAACTAGTGCTGGTATTACGCATGTTCTCGGAAGCGCTCGAACCCAGGATCCAAGGATAAGGAGAAAAACACATTTAGTATCTTATTTTCATTCTTCCTTTAGTGAATACACAGCAACTATTTTTTGTGGTGCGTGGTTACGTCGCATTAACGCTGTAAAGGTCATATGGCGCTTTTGCTTGCTTTACTAGTGGAAGAATACCTAAGATGCCTAACCATGCATTAGTTACAATACTTAAAACATTCCATGATTACAAAGGATAAATGATTTATAATGATTCGTTTAGAAGCTTACAGGCTCGGGCGAGCAATTTGATGAATCAACAAGAGCAATTTTAAAAGACGACACGGTGCTAGACAACTGCATGATGTTAACTGTAAAACAACTTCTACAAACGTATTATTGAAGCATGTATGATATCAATTTTACATTGTACCATCTTTAATAAAATCTTTACGAGACAAATTTGAACATTTTACAGTCGCAAAAGACATAGTGATTATTATTTCATTTGGAAATGCTCGTGAAAATAATCTAATGCAATAATTGTATGTCAGAAAAATCTGAGACATGTTGCTTTTGAGACATTTATAGATTATACTTCAGACAATATTTCTTTCAAATGAAAATAATCCCTTTTCAGATGTTGTTGGTAATATTGCATTTAAACAATGGAAATACGTATAAGTGTACTTTATGTCCCGTAAAATTCTTGGCATATAACTGAGCAATTAAATAATATTTTTTGTTTGAGGTTTACTTTCCAAGCTAATCCCCATGGAAAATCAGAATTTAAATGTTATAGCTCCACAGTCATTACTGTTCACAATAGAGTAATCTGTCTTGGACTTTGTTCGTAATATCAGAATAGCTGGAAACCCCCATATTGGTATAAATTCCGTAGTAAATCCTTTACATATATTTTTCGGCATGTCTTAGCGTTAAGTTTATATTAAGCAGTGAAAATAGGATTTCCTTAAAAACGCCCAAAACGGCAAAATTGAAAATGTTTTAGGCTCGGTTTGATTGAGTGTGTAAATGCAAGTCACTGTCTACGTCCCCTATCAATGGCTTATGCAGTATTTATAGTAAAATTTTTAATTTAGATGTGGTCATACGGCGTTGATCATTAAACTTGCAATGTGAAACATTTATTTCATTCTTTGACAAACGGCGAATGGTCCCAAAGTACACGAAAGCTTATGCTCTTAACAAGAAAAACAAAGTGACAAAGGTAAATAAAATGGAAGTTTGAAAGGGAATTTGAGGTTATGAAGCCTGTATGACAAGGATAAGATGTCGGAAGATTTAAAATGCTATGTCATGTATCTGTCGACACGATACTGGGATATAATATTTACTAATGCTTTTTGATGAAATTATTAAAATAAAACGTCACTGTAGGCAAAGTACATTGAATGCTTTAAACGAAGTAAAAATTTGATTACTGACACTGATATCTCTCCTGCAAAACACGACAAAACATAATAATTATGTTAAGCATTGTTAACCAACCTTACATTTTTATTTGCAACACAAATATATCGACTACAATACGAACTAGACAATGTAACGTATTTCAGGGCAACGTTGACTAGTAATAGGGATAGGTTTACTATGACATTTGACAAATAAAAGTAAGAACACATTGATTATTTATTATGCTAGGGCATTATATATGTTTATCTTATGTTATAAATTAGTGTTTAATAAAGAAAACAAAACAAGTAAAATTATAGTTATTTACAAAATAGATATCCAAATACATATCGCTGTTATACCTAAGCGACATAAGCATGTCATTTTTCAAATGTATGACAACCATATATTAAACTTACTTTCAAATCAGATGAATGTTGAAATAATAACGTATTGTATCATAGTTTGGGGACCATCCTGTTGAAAATGTGTCCGAGTTAAATCGTATACATATACATGCACCGTGCGTTAACTGGAGTGCAGGTATTAGTTACCTGCACTTCAGAACATGCCCATTGATTGGCTCATTTTTGCTAGTGTTTACTTATTGTGACGGCAGAGAAAGTGAAAGCGATATAATTATCATATTTAGATGCTCGTTCATTGGTTACTTTTCTCCGGGGTTTCATATTGTGGCGACAGGGAACGAGTTTTTACGTTTGACTATGATACAAAAGAAAAAGAACATCAAAACACTTGGCAATCTGTTTAATACTCGGCTGCTACGTCCCCTCGTACAAATCAGATAGCCTCTTGTTTCGATGCTCTTTCTATTACTAATGTCCTGTTCCATATTAAAAAGAACTGCAAGTACAACACTTCTTGATAAAAGTCGTGTTCTGTTATAAATAGTTTATCAATTGATTATTGTTCCCAATGACAATGCCAATATCATTGAGAACAAGAATGTTAAGTAGCTTAAATTGTCAACAATTTTCAGAATAAAGTCGAAAATCAAATACATCCAAATATAAGTGCAAATGTGTTTTAACGAATTTTTAGTATTTTAACATAAGTTCATCCATGTGTTTAAAATTGATGCTTTGTGAACATTTACAAAATAAACAATTCTATGATAGGGAAAGAAAGTGTCATAAGGATTTTAGACTTTAGACTTTTGAAGATCAGATCTGTGAATGTCCTTTACGTTCTATGAAGATATTCATGACGAAAACGACAGTAATAAAGTAGGGTATTTATCGGATCAGGTATAGAGAATATCTGATGTTTGAATTAACAGTTTCAATATCAAAAGCTGTAAAGATGGTAGAATACAAAAGTCATTATTTTGTTTTACATTAAACGACTACCTCATAGTAGAAATGAATAGAACATGATCTCAGGAACCACGAAATGATCTCATATATTCACATATATTTAAAAGACATTATAATAGGGTTTGTCTGGGAAAAAGAAACTGGTTCTCATCAAATTGATCAAATAAACACCATCATATCAATTATGCATGTGATGACAAATATTTGCGAGATAATTTTGAAACGACAAACTCAGAGATGGCTAATTTCCCACGAGCAGCACCAGATGTCGGCAACAATATGAATTTGGCATTCAGGAAATGTTTGCAGACGAGTCTTTCCTTACTAATTCTTTCGAATACAAAATAAAGATAAAGTGTATACATTCGAAACCAACACAGAATGCAGCAAATCGGTTTTTTAAAACCTAGATAAAAGAAGAAGCCGAACAATGAATTTATTAATTAAAATTATTTAGTAAAATTAACATAGAAAACAAGCAGTTTCTAATATGAACTAATTGTTCATGTCAGGGATTATGATAAAGTCACAACAACGAGCATAATTAGGAATTCAGTTTTGTTTTGTCATTAGTATTTTAAATTATATACGCGTTAAAAATTATTTCAATACAATGTGTTCTATGAGAATAGAAACGTTTTAATGAAATATTTTTTTAACAGAATTAACAGAACGAAATGACCTTTTCAGGTTGCGTTCTCGTTACTTTCCAGTAAAAAAGCGTATAAGTTATTTAGATGGATTTCATTTTTAAACTTCTAGTGAAACAGATTGGCAGCTTTAACGATATATCTTCCTAACAATGTTCTATTTCTGTTTTCGCCGCAAAGCAAAATTGTAAATTTCATCAAATCCATGGATGAATTGCTAGTATCGGAAAGATAGTATCAAAGTGTTTCATATATAATGTCTCACAATTTATGTTATATGACAAATTAGAAGCTTTAAATCAAGAAAGAAAGTTTCATGTTAAGAATTGTTTTCTACAAAAGAAGATAATCCTTTTTTAACATCTGTCCTAATTATATTAGCATTTTTTCTTTGTTATGTTAACCATAGTTAAATATGTTCCTAATTAAAAGTTTACATTGTATGAGCAGTCTTGTTGATTTATCTATGCTCACATTAAAACAATTGCCTCAACGTTAAGTCTCCAGTAGTCTACGATGACAAATTTACCATGAAAGTAATTTTAACTTATGATTCATCTATGCTATAAAACAACATCAATTAAAAAGTAATACATGTAACAACTAACTATGAACTAGAATGTAATATAACAGTTTGTAAGACCAAGAGACATTGGCAATATAAAAGATGAAAGATAATTTTATCCCATGTTGTTCTTCTAATTTAAGTATTATATCTATTTCATTTAATAACTGATTGTTGTTGTTTTGTCATTTTAATCAATCATTTTTTTTTTAATGTTAAGTTTGATTTTGATAATGTTTCTACAACATTCGAGTCAACACAACCCTGAAACATTTAAACAGTTAGACTTGAAATATTATTAAGCGCATCCTTTGGTGAAAATATTCTTTATTGCAGAAATTTATTGAAATCTAGGAAATTCTTACTAAGTATCTCTAATTTCAAAAGAAAGTCTGAAAAACTGCACTATTACAGTTCAAATCTGTTTGGTCCTTTTTATGACACTACGTAGTCATACTGTGTTAACATATAGTTTGTTAAAACGTAAAATATAATCTCTTTGTGCTGTCAAAAATATTAAATATTTTACATATAGCAATAATCAGTATTTTGAAATATCAAATTTTAACAAAATATTATCTTCATATACAATTTTCGCTCAATTGTAAAACAACATACTATATAACAGATACGTTATTTAATTTTCTTTCTAATCTCCTTCCTAGATTTATCCAGTGCTGTTGTCAAATACTAGGTAAAATCATTATTAAAAATATACCAGAATACAGTCTCCTTATTTATGACAAACAATGACAACTTTCTGAAAAAACATAACAATTACATTCATGTCTGTCTTTAAACAAGAAACTGGTAATTGTCAAATTGATCAGGTTTACATAAATATATCAATTATACATATATATTACAAATACTTGCGAGCCAATTTTAAAATGACAAATTCACAGACGTTTCATTTCCCATGAGCAACGAAGTCACAACACGAGGTGTCAGCAACAATATGTTATTTTGTCCTGAGGAAATCCTGTTTGCAGACGACATTATCTTATATTTATACTTAGTCTGAATATGCCGAATACTAGATTTGAATTTTAAAGAAACAAAGAAGAAAAGCAACACATCGTTTTGATCAACATTACGTTGAATTTCAACTAGTCAACGAAAACGAAATCAATGTACTGCCAATGCAACATTCTGAACAATGACCATGCTGCTTATCAAAGTTGAAAGACTATTGTATTCACATTTAGTCATATACAAACAGACATGGTATTTTTACAAATTTTTTGTTCCTTAAGATTATCAACGGATCGTGAAAATAGACTTTTCCATTTTTCCATTTGCATTAGAAAATTTACAAATACCAAAAATACAGTGTCATAATGAACTATAACGTCTGACAAATTCAGCGCTAGATGCTTTCTATGTTATACGTTGACCATTGATCTTGCTTATCGTTAAAAAATAGAAACTTATGAACAGTATATACGTTCATCTTAAGTACAATAAAGAGCTCTTTCTTTTAATGAAAAACACATAAACTATTTTATGGCAACAAACTGAATAACTGAACTTCACGTTTTACTCGCAAAAATCTTAAGCAAGCCTTTCCTACAAAGTTTGCGGTTAATTATTGTTGGTGATATTGTAGTCTTAAAAACGTGTATGTGTAATCAAATGCCGGGCCGTTTATTTAATAAATAAGATTAACAAGGAAAGGCGGCGTTCAATGAACGCAATTCAAAACTTCTTTATGATGTATATAGCGATTCGTTGAATAAATGTAACACATTTTTTGGATAATTGAAAATTAAGTTTGAATGAACTAAAATACGTACTTGTAATTTCAGTTAATTGTATGTAAGTAACCTCTTTAATTTCAACATACGTGATCTGAAAAGGGACTCCGCTGTGGTTTTTGACATAACGGGACTAAAACTATTTTTTGAGATCGATTTAGGACTTATCTAATAACTTGTGTGCAAATTTTCAGCTCATACCCTTGCCTTTTTTTCTAGAATAATCATTTGTATAGTAAAAATTTGCCTAAAAATAATTAGCGTTGCAAGGCTTTTCACTCGCATCGGCTGAAAATCGAATAAAAAATTAGCATCTTTGTCTATCCTGTGATTACAATGTTATTCTATATCAATCTTGTTTGTCAAAACATACATGTACTATGTCTTAGTACAATTTCCAGACAAACACATAAATTATATACGAAAATAGGATCGACGTTTTCGTTGTACATGTAACACTTGAATGATAGCGTAAAATTTGTGCCTATAGTCTATGAAGACTTGACACGGAAGGGGACACCAACACTGAACGCCAAACAATACCTTGAGGATGAATATATAACAACATTGATTGTATGTACGGGGTGACTTTTTACGGGTGCCACACGGTACAAACAACATTGTTGTGAGTTTAGGCGGCGTTAAATGAACACAACCCCCACAACCACTACCCTTTTATCGCTATGGGCTCGAATCGAATCCGGCCAATGGTTTCGAAAGTGTGGATGCAGAACCGACGAAAGAAGTTAACAAAACATTTCTTTTAGAAACAAAGTTTGTCAAATATCAAAAACATAAAATTATTTGCTAGGAGACATTATCATTATAGTACCGTCCCGACACGGTCAAATTGCAGAGCCTTCTGCTTAAAACAAAAACAAAAGAGAGCAAAACAAACATTACAAGGTTAGTTGTAATAAAAAGAAAGATAAACAGAGAGAAAAACATAAGCAGAATATGAATGATACTGACAAAAATAAATACATATGTTGCAATTTTACAAGATAGTGTGGATATAGGCTGCGACTGGTGGTTTTTAATGTGCATTTGATATTTAATTTATAGTTCTAGGGAATAGTCATGGCAACTGTATTTTATCTGATTTTTAACTAAAACAGCATTATTTCCTATTCAAAGAATGTGTTAAAAGATATGGCATTTTGATCTTATTAATAGATTACACAAGTCAATGAACTACTTGAAAAGTCTTTGGCATTTCGTGAAGAGCCAATTGACTGACTTTAGAGAATAATCTTCTTATGTTATGTGAAGATAATTATTATGTCTAACGATTCTATGGAGTGGTTTTGTACAACTTTGTATTTAGTGAAAATGTAACAATCATAAACAATTAATAACAATTGATTTTTATATAAATATTAGATTAAAATTATAAAAACAAATAAGAAGTCTAGCGTATAGATATTATCTATGCATTTTATCATCATTATAGAAAGCAAATGTTGAAGGGAGAATTCAAATACTAGTAACGGGTGCAGAGTCGAGATTTTAAATGCATTGTTTACATTGTGACACACAAGAATGTTCTGGGTGCCGTTTTGAACTATAGTTCGTTTTCAGTTCTGGGTTCTTTTGACATCCGCTCCAGTATCTCGTTCAATATTTAAGGCCTGTCCGGAAAAAAACAAAGACAAGACTCTGTATTTATTTTAAGCATTCACATCAATATGATATTTCAATTTGTTTAGAAAAGTAATTATTTGCTACATAATTAAAAAAAAATATAATAACAGTTATATTGGCAAAACAATCATTGCAATTGAAATAGGATCCTCTTCACAATAGATTTCGTATGAAGAGTGGCTTAAATACAGTTTAAGCGCTAACTCTGTCTTTGTAAACGTGACATGAAAGAATATCATGGCATGAAATTGAGTAAACATTATGACGTCATATGCAATAACTTGTTAACGGCGTTAGATACATCAATGATTTGTAAAATTTATATTGCACCGTCTGAAACTTGAAAGTGTATTTCCGAAACTGATTCGACAAGAAATTTTTCATAGACACTTGTGTTGAAATGTCAAAATAGATAACGTAGCGTCGACGACAGAGTATTTGATAAGAAATGCAACTGAAGATCGAATGAAGATTCATATATAGAAATCTAACCAAGCGAACTATCCTTATATGATTTCATCTGTAGGACTATTCACCGAGATTTAAGTCGGTATAGTACGTAGCTTAACTATAAATTGGTGTTCGATCTGCAATGTCTGGTTTCAGCTAAGATAATTAGTACGTCCGTTTTAACAACGACCATGAAATGACCAAAAACGACGAAATCTCCCGGACATATTAATTGGGTTAGGGCTTTGATCCTCATTGTGCAAAGAATATGATAGACAAGATAAACAAGGAAAGGCTGCGTTCAATGAACGCAAACCCCACACGCCCAGCAACAAGAAAACGGCAAGGAGTCTAGGAGGACCCCAAACAAAGCCAGGACATGGTGCAAGGCAAAGAAGACCGTCCTTACTAGTACAAAAACGAATCCGCAACAGAATCAGACAAATGGTTTTTAAACAGTTGTCTCGGGAATATGGTGTTTTTTACACTTTATATACAGAAAGAATAAATAGCCCGTCATAATTTTACGACCAGGCCCCGCAGAAATCTCCCGGATATGTTGCTTGTGTTAGGGTATTGGGCCTTACATTGTGTAAGGAAGACTCTAATTCATCTAATGAAAAAACGAATATGCAACAGAATCAGACAGATGGTCTATTAACGGTTTATTCTAGAAAATTGTATTACGACATTTCTTATACTTTATACATATATCCAAAAAGCGACCATTTTTCGTGGAACTCTTGTTAGCACTTTCCTTGCATTATAGCTTTTAAGTACATAACGTCCATTCCTGTGAAAACTAGCTCTAAAGCTCGTTTTGTCACACACCACTTAATTACATTTTTAAAAAGTTTTAAGACCATTTTATCGCGATCGAATCCAACTTATTTTAGGTTTTAGGGCTTGTGTTGTAATATTTGTAACACTAGGTAACATTTTTAACAATGATGTGTGAAATATTCATTTCATTTTCAACTCTCGTAGCATTTGTACAATGCTGTAATAACTCAGTATCAGCCTTGTAAAATCTATATAACACTTAGTCTACTTATTTCGATTTCTGACCATGTTTAGAGATTATGCTGTAACTCTTGCAAAATTCTGTAACTTAAAATTACTTTAACATTAGGAAGTGAAAAAAAAAAGTGTACACATAATTGTTACTGTAACAAATGTTACTACATTTACAAGTGTTATATTGGTGTACTTAGTGTGACGCTTGTAACAAATTACAAGCGTTTCATCAAAAAAACAGCAACTGTCGTTAACCATCCATCGTATTCTCCAGACTTGACACCCTGTGACATTATCCTCTAATTGAAACCAACATCATGCAGGTCATCCCTACTAAAGTAGAAATGGACTCGGGTCAGCCATTATCAATTATTGAAAGGTATATCTATATAAAGGTCTATTTTGAAGTATGTAAAAATTTGATTTACCGTCGGAAACTTTGTTTTTCTGTAGGAGGAGATAAGGGTTGAAATATGTCAAATAGTTGCTCTTTGTTTAATTCATTATTAAATGTGGATATCAATGATAACAATTCAGACTGTGAAAACTTTATTTGTAGAGAATAACTTTTATGAACTCCTTGAAACACAGTTCGTATACTTAACTATTGATTAAAGCTTATACAAGATAAAGCAAATGTTGTCACATAATTATGATGTTTCGTGTCTGCCATCTCTAAGCAGATTATTTACGAATGTCAAATCAAAACGTGTGTCATTTTTAATCTACTTTAACCTAGCTGGACGGCAATAGGTGTACAACATTTGAGGTACGAAAATATTATTTATATCAATAATTGTCAATTTTTCTACGTTAGCAACTGAAATAAAAAGAAAAACAATCCCTGAAACATATGACGATTTGCATGAAATGTCTCAATAGTTACGCCATCGGCATGCATTACACTGTACCCCGTCGAAATCAGACACGGAAATTTGCGCCCAATTCGCTACTTCAAGTCAATGACTCTAAGTCATTTGGGGGTTGCGTTCAATGAACGCCGCCTTTCCTTGTTGATGTTTTTTTTATCATATTCTAAATATTATAACGAAATAATCTTACGTCATTCTAGGTAAGCGAATTGTATTGAATCACAATCATATCTTTATCACAACGCAATGGTGCGTTACGAATTTTAAAAATAAAACGAAATATGTGCAAACATAGGGAATTCCCTTTATTTTCATATATTTTGCAATGAGTTGAAATGTACTGATCTATGGGAAAAATTTATGAAGTTTTAATATGTTGTTGTGCTTTTGTTGTTTCTTGATACGAGTAAAGATATAGTATGCTCAATTTCGATATTTGAAAATATTGAAAATTGCTACACTACTTCTTTGTAAATATAAAATCAACATGATTCGACTTCACACAAAGTAGATATGTTATGTTTTAAACTCTACACACTATTGGTGACCATAATATATATAGTGTCATTAAAAAAACTGTCATTTTTGTTAAGAAACGAGCAACTTTATTTAACCTGTATGAGGGAATAAAGCTTCCAATGATATAGTTTATTCATTATTTTATTCAAATTATACATATTCAGTAATAATTTCATATATTTTAATATATTCCTGTGATAAAACTATTTTCGTAAAAAATGAGCATAGTATATCTTCAAGTAGTTGCTTTGTTTTTTGATAACTTTTAGCAGTGTTAAATGAAGTAATTCGTGGCTATATATCGGAATATGATAACTTAATGCCATATTTTTAGACCGTGCAATGAAAATTAATTTAAAAAAAAGAAAATAAGAACCCTTAAAGAAAATCCAGCACGGCAATATTGAAAATGTTGCAGGCTCGGTTTGAATGAGCCTGTTCATGGACGGTACTTTCAAGAGCAATATACCGTCCGCGACCCCTAGCACCGGCTTAAGCAGAATTCAACATTTAAACATAAAAATATTAGCGGCAGTTATCATGGAACCTTCAATGTGACCAGTTAGTGCCATTCCATCAAAATATGTACTCAAGCAAACTTACATATTCATTGTTCACCCTAAGAACAAATTATTTTTACTTTTTGCAAATAAGTTACAAAGACATAGTGCAAAGAAATAACTATGTCTCAAAACATTAAAATAAAAATGTCTTACTGAACTGAAATAGTTATTTAATATAAGTAATTGTTGTTCTATATTTTTCGGTTATTGGAAAAAGTTAAAATGTGTCTAAGGTGAAATATTGAAAATATTTAGCTTTTTAAATTTCCCAGTCATCGATTTTGAAACAGTATAATATTAAGGCAAAAAAACTAAGCATTTGGTGAAAAAGATCTTCAATTACCACTTCGTCCGCAAGTGACCGATTACTTCATCCTATATGAATTCTGAATCAGCGGTGAAAGACAAATAACTATTACATTCAATGATCTACATCAATTGTCCCGGAATAAAATCGGAATTCCAAACCAGAGACCTCTTCTTACACCTACGGGTGTTAGATGGCATTTTCTCTCCAAAACTGGAGCAAAAAAAACAAAGGCATTCCAATTTAGATATTTTGACAACTTTCCTGTTTAAGATATTCTCACTTTTTGTATATTGTGTTAGCTATTGTAATGAAACTTAATATGAACATATAAGCAAGTGTTGTTGCGTTCATTTAACGCCACCTTTCTTTGTTGATCTTGTTTATTATATTATATTGTTTTTTCAACATCGACGGATGGCTTCTTTAGGGATTCTGTTTTTCTCTATTCTATTCTATTTTATCAAATTGATTATTATTGATAAGGCAAAAACTAGATAAAAGTGCGATCTCAGCTGATTGTGCCAAATATCTTCTAATATATCACACTGAAAGGATATTAATAAGCGTTATGAATAAGAAAAAAATATGAAAACAAAGTGATCCCTCGGAGTATTTATAACAAAATAACATGAAAATTGCAGAGTCGGTTTGATTGAGTCTGTACATGAGGAATAATGAATAAGTGCAACATCCCTCACGCCCCCTTACACAGGCTTGAGCGGTATTCAGTTCGTGCTGGCATCAATGATCTCGAAGGACCTGAAAAATATAACAACACTGAAGTGAAGTACGCGGCAACTTTTTACAGCTGCCACACAGCACTTGACACTTGCTGTTGTGAAGTATAAAAATCTGGAAACAAAGTGATCGCCCGGAAGCATTAATTACAACAAAGTTACATGAAAATTGCAGACTCGGTCCAAGAAGTCTCCATTCCTATGGATGGTTGAATTACTAGTTTATGATTGTAATTAATTTTTATATATGCAAATATTTTAGTATTTGAATGAAAAGTAAAACCAAAATATTCAGAGTAAAATATTTCGATCATAATTGTTTAAATGACCATTATCGACTTTGTATTCAAACATTTTCCAAATGTTAAAAGGTTTTATTAAAGTCTTGCTCTAGTCTATGTATAACTTAAAAAGTTCTTCTATTTCTTTATAATGTAACAAACGTAGTTTCAATGTTATTTATTTCATATATTGATTAATATTTCCTTTAAGTTTTAGTCCCTGTTTGATTTAGATTTTCGCAGGAATGATTGGCATTTTTAGCTATTACACAATGCCCTTTTCCTCTAAGACTGACACTTTCATTATATCAGAGAAATAATTTCCAATGTATTGATTAGAGGGGAATGAGGCTTGAGAAAAGAAATATCATCATTATTTTATTAATACTGGGAAATTAAATCAGTATTAAAATCTATCATTTGGCTTACATATTGAGGTTGTATTGAATAAAAGATATAAGAGGAATAACTATACAATTTCAACAAGAAAGTAAGATGTCTGTCAAATAAAGTTGTCTGTTCTATTATAGGAACTTGATTGAGGTTTTTGATATGATGGGACTGCTAACATGTTAAATTAAACAATGAAGGATATTTGGCACAATATTCTTCTACTTCTTCTCTATTTACTTATTTACCTACTCACTTAATTAATTATTTAATTAGTAAAAAGTTGGATTTTTGTTTATTATTAATTACAAGATATCTGAAAGATTTTATATGAATATGGTACTAAATGAAATTAAATTCATCATTATCGTAGTTTAGTGCATGGGACTTGTTTGAACCAAAGGAATAAATTCCTGATTATTTAAGAAACTTTTATATTTATGTTGAGAACGACATAAAGTTACATAATTTATTAGTGAAAAAAGTACCCTTTTCCCTTCCTTTTCTATCTTTGAAGGAGTAAAAGGTTGATCTTTTGAATCTATGATTTCTCGGCATAATTTCATACAAATACATTTTAGTATATAAAAAACATTCCGATAAATGTCCATTCTTATTGGTAACAATCAAATACTAGTATAAGAAAGTTTGTTTTAACACTTCGATTGTACAGTAAGTTCCTTGATAAACGCCATATAAACACATCTGCGGATGATTCAAAATTCACAATTTACTAGTTCAATGCTGAATTCTGCTTAAGCCAGTGCTGGAGGGCGTGGGTGGTAGCTCGCAATTGCCACTTCCGTCCATAAACAGGCTTATTCAAACCGAGCCAGGGGCATGGGCAGTAACTTGCAATTACCACATCGTGGACAGGCTCAATCAAAGTGAGCTTGCAACATTTTCAAGTTTGCCTTGTTGGGCTTTCTTTAGAGATTCTGTTTTTCTCTACTTTTTATGCAAATTTTATTTATTACTTTCGAATCAGGAACCAAAGATCTCTCGATTATTCTGTATGCATTTCTACAACTAGGTCTTTTTAAATACAGAAGGGTTAACAAAATTCTAGTCTTTTAACAAGGTTTTGTTTTTGAATTACCTACTATTTCATAAACATAGTGTTTATTAAATTAGATGTAAAGTCTTCATTTAAATAGTCTCAAAGATTCAAAATTATTTACAATGAATAATGATAAAAATGCTACAGCTGCACGAAAAAGGTGGTAACTTTAACAATTGTGTATTTGTTTCTTATATAGTAGCTGTTTCTTATATAAGTAACCACATTTTTTCCAATCTTCTTTGTTTCATTCCATTTTTAAACAAAAAGCAATTCATCAGCAGATACGGCTATTACTATCACCATGTCTGCTATATTTGGAAAGCTTTTTAATTAGTTCTAAAACTGTTTCTTACATTTACAGACGATAACAGTTTAATACTTTTTACAATTTACAAAAAAAAAATGTATTAATTTGTTAAATCAATGTCTAAGAACTTGCTTAATTTGTTGGTGTGCCTTTTTTATCGGTTTTATTTCTTTATTATGTTTTGCTTTTTTTTCTAAATTGGACACCCTTACTTTTACTTAAATATATACAATTGTGTTTAAAGATAGCAATTTATCATAATTACTGAACATACGTTGACTTTGCTACAAATAAAGTAGTCATAGATAATTATCAAGTGTGTGTAAATGTAAAATGTCAAATGAAAATCAGCGTTACAAACGTGCAACAGTATTAACCCAGTTAAAGGTAAAGTATGCCCCAGAAATAAATATATATATTTTTAAAGAATATCTCAAATATTCGTTTGATTGTGTTAAAACTTGTGAATTGTTAAACAACTGACCTGACGATAGTAGGCTAAAGAATTCTTAAGGTAGAAAAGTGGAAGTAAAGTGGTACTTTGAGTTTCATACAACATAGTATTACTATAAATATACCATTTACCAAAACGCATTAGAAGCAAAGGACGGTCAATCTCAATGGACGATAACCAATTGATTGGAAAGTGTAATAAGATGCTTAAAATAGGAAGTTTTTGAGAACACAATATGATCGATTTTTGGGCGCTTAATTGGCGTTTAAAGTGTGGGATAGCAATCATTCAACTACTGTTTAAGAAATGAATGGTATTGTAACGGCAACCTTTATGGACCAGCGGAATATCAATCTGAGATCAAAATGGTACAAATTAAAAGCGGCGAAGAATGGCTTTCATCAATAGGATTCCTTTACAAAGGAGCAATAATTCAATGATGGCTCAACATCAGAGCTGCATTACTGGTACTGGTACTGCAGTACGTACTGCAGCGATTTTGCATGTACTGGTACTGATACTGAATTACTCTCACAACATTTTGCTACTTCTGGTACTGGTACTGCATTACTGTCTTAAAAAGTGGTACTGCTACTGCATTACTATGCAGTACTTTTGGATTTGATAAAAAGCATCAATTTTTCTCATAAAATAAAGCTGTCAATTACATTACTTTATTTTTGTGAAAAAGTAAGTTATAAAATCTATAGATAATTTGCTGCAATATTCCTTCAAATGTTAACATAGTTTTCATCATAAAAAAGCACCAAAGACTTTAAGTAAAAATTAAATTGAGATAAACAGACTCAATAACTCTTAACCCTAAAATATCCTAAGGCTTATTAAAATCTTTTATTACTTTGTATTTACTAGTAAAAGAGCAAAATAATAACTAGTTAATTGCTTCTATTCTAAATAATCCTATTTCAAGTGATATATTGTTAGCACCATAAAAAGTTGTTATTTACTTTGGTATAAATTGAACAGAGGTGTGAAGGTGTGAAAGGCAACAACAGACTGTTTGTTTTTTTAAATGAAAGATGATTGCATTGTATTACAGTTGACTGGTTACTTAACAATAAGATATGACATGAATATATGTTGTAAATATTATTTGTAAAAAGTATGTTAAAACAATAAAGTTGTAAAACTGTTATGTTAACTTTAAAGTAAATTATGATTTTATTTCTTTACTGAATAATATTTGCAATTATTGTTTGACACTGTGTATTTTTTCAAACTTTGATGAATATATAAAAGTAATGGTACTGATACTTAATTACTTCCCCCAAAAAAGTACTGGTACTGCAGTACCGAGCTAAAATCTAGTACTGGTAATGGTACTGCATAATTTGACAAGTACTGGTACTTAAGTTCTACACCCTTAGTACTGATGCAGCTCTGCTCAACATCGCGATAAAAGTTTCTTTGTTTCAATTGGTCTCCTCTTGGTTTGTTAAAATCTTTGTATTTTTTCAATATTTTCTCTTTAAAACGGTATCTTGTAATGTCACCAATTACATCTTTTAGGAAGTTAAGTTATATAAAAATAAAACCTAAAAAAACATTCATGTATTATGATGTTTGAATGCACTTTTGCAGCCCGAGTTTTCCTATTCATTAACCTGATTGACGTTATAAGCGATTTCACATAGCTCTTGTTTTGGTAGATTGACATTTTCATTAAACTCTCAAATTATTTTCAAAAGTATCAATAAAAGAGCATGATTTCTATTGATTGCCTCTTGTCTTGTAAAAAGGCATAGTTCCATTTTTGGTTGTTGAATAGTTTAATACTTTAATCTGCAAAAGAAAGGAGGATAACAAAAGATATTATTCCTCACCTAGAAGATTTTCTGTGATGTCCTGTGGTGTGTGTACGAGGATTGTTACAATATAATTATCCTTTACTGGTGTTATTATTTTTCGTTTTGGTTGTCGAGGAAGTGTTGTAACAACTAAGATGGCTTTTGTAGTTTATTTATGGATTTTCTGTGTACACCCCTATCTTTCGAGATACACAAAGCCAGTATAACAGGATGTCCTTCCGAGCATAACTGAAGACACCAACATACATTTGCGTAGAGCCACCGACGTTCCGAAAGTTAGCTGGCTAACTTCTTCAAATCATAAAAGAAGTCAAACCCACAGCGGTGAGGGGCAAAGGGTTTGAAGTCAATGGCCACGGAAACCCTAAAGAGATGAAAATCTGCCAATTACTGATTTAATAAACGATTCTCCTGAAACAGATTGTTGCAGTAATATAGAATTTATTGCCATATTTTATAAGTATTGTGTAAATTCTTCGAGAAATCTTGCTATTCAAATAATTTGCTCTTTTCTGTTACATCCCATTACAAACATATAATTACTTGTACCCCTAATATAAACGAAAGGTTTTTGATATTAAGGAATACGAAAGCTTCAAATACAACTTGATGGATTAAGATATTTATATAATGCAGATATGCAGACAAGTCGGAAGAAGAAGATTTCTGAAATACAAAATTGAATTTCGTAAAAATGGTATAGAGGCGTCTATAGCAAATAGATTTCAACGATAATTGTTTTAGTTGCCATTATTGACTAAATGTCCAAAACTATTAAGGATATTAAAGTGGTATTTAAAATAACTTGATACTACATATTTCTGTAAGGTTTCTTCTGTGTCTTCATTTGTTCAAAGACGATAGTGCTGCAATGTTAAAACTATTATATTTTGTGATGAAATATCTTCAGATTTGTTTCGTGTCCATATTTGATTTAAGAGTTTTTGCAAGAATGATTGGCGTATTTAGCTATAACACAATGCCTTTTCCCTGTAAGATTGACATTTTCATTAAATCGGAGAAATAATTTCCCAACTATTGATCAGAGGGAGAATGAGGCTTGGAGAAAAGAAAAAGATCAACTTTATTTTAATGTTACAAGGAAATTAAATCAGTACTAAAATCAATCATTGAATTGAAAGTTCATTGATGTGACATTGAATGAAAGACGAATGGAGGATAAAAATACTTTTTGTCAAAGAACGAATACATAATCCTTTGAAATAATTATTAATTCCACAATTGGATAAAATACAGAAAAAAAAACGGAATCCCTAAAGAAATCCAAACAAGGCAAAATTTTCAATTTTGCAGGTTTCGTTAGATTTTAACCTGTTCATGGACGGTAGTGGTAATTGCAAGCTATCATCTACGCCCCCTTGCACCGGCTTAAGCAGAATGCAACATTTAACATGAGCAAGTTAACATCAAGGGTAACAGTGCTGCATAAAATTGGTAGTCAATTTATCAGAATTTTATTTTTTGCTCTTTATACGCAGGTTAAATATTTGATCAAATTATCAAATTTGCTGGTTCTAATCTTTTGTTTTAAGTTCAGAAGAAAGTAAGATTATAAGCAAATACAACTACCTCGCGTGATGAATGCCATATTTTCTGCAATATTTGAATGACATTTTAAATTATTTCTTAACTGTTTCCTATATAAAGCAGACAATAATTTAAATGATTTCGTCCCACGAGTTTGTACTTTCAAATGAAATTTTCAATTTCCTGAACGAAGATATTATTATTTCGGTTAACAAACATTCGTTTTTCAACCATCAATTTTTTTTTAATTTACAATTTCTATTAATTTTTCATTTTTGTTTATTCATTTATTTTTTTTGGTCTTGTTGTTGTTTTTTTGTAGCCTTTCGTCACATATTTGCATTATTATAAAATGTATTTGTTATACAAGCTGCTAACTGGATATAGAAAGAAAATAGTCTTGCTGATACAAATCTGTACATTCGCTAGCGCGTATTAGCAAGGCTTTATTCATTCATATATCACGTCAGCAATCTGTACATTTAATAAAGAAAACCAGAATACATAAAGAATACCATAAAGATATTAAAAGGTTATATGGCCCAACATAAATGGTTGTTCGAGCTGCTAGACAAGGGTTATATTGTATATACGAACTACATATATCAACGGATTATTAACAGTAACTTCCTTTATCAGAGAAAAAAAGTATTTCAACGTGTTTATAGTTAAAGGCACATAATGCCTCAGAAATCCCTATTTTTTATTTTTTAGAAATGTCAAAAAATGTGTTTAATAATGTTTTAATAATGGATTTAAAACATGTTAAATGTTAAAAAGCTGCAGACAGTAACTCTGAATGTGTAGCTATGTATCATTAAGGTAGCAAAACGTACACAAAGAAGTACTTTGACATAGTGTTAAATGTTGAATTCTGCTTAAGCCGGTGCTAGGGGGCGTGGACAGTGACTCGCACTTTCCATTACCGTCCATGAACAGGCTCAATCAAACCGAGCCTGCAACATTTACAATTTTGTCATGTTGGGCTTTCTTTAGGGATTCTGTATTTCTCTATTCCATACAAAATACTATTTCACTATAATTATTCTAATTGCCAACAAAACAAAAGAAGTAAAGATAGTTAATTTAAATAGCAAATGAGTATTTATTAAAAACTGTCACAAGATACCAAAGTTTAAAAGTTTTTGTGAAATGAAAATAATAACATTTCTGAGGCATAATGGGCCTTTAAGGTAAACGTCACGAGCGAGTTAACAAACGTGAAGTATTATTAAGACATTTGAAATGCAATACCTTGTTGCAATTTTGAAAATCCGATGACCTGCTCGGCGGGATCCAACAACAGTTTCGCAATGCCAAATGACATTATATATTAACATATAACATGGTGAACATTTGTTTGCTTGAAAATTAAGCCTGAATACCGTAGAAATCTTGCAAATGAAAAGTGGACACGTGCAACTTTATAGGCCTTGTTTAAATGTGAGATAAAGTTATATCTCTATTCAATAATTTAAATTTGGAAGCTAACGTTTCTACTTAAAAACGACAACTTGTATTGTCACCAGTGACATCTCTGTGGATATTATCCAAAGAAAAGCCAAAAAAAAAATAATAATGTTTTAAGTTTATTTGAATGTACTTTTAATTAGCAAATCTGTTTTTGCAATCATTCACATGATTGACATATTAAGGCAATTTCACATTGCTCTTGTTCCGGGAGATTGGCATTTTCATTAAACTCTCTAATTAACTTCAAAAGTATCGATAGAAAAGCATGGTTGATGAACTTTAATAAATAACCGCTTGTCTTGTAAAGGGGCAATGTTTTATTTTTGGTTTGATAGTAAAACACAGCCTCCGTGCTCGAGGGGTTAGAGTCGATGACTTCTAATCCAGTTACCTCTCTGGCGTGGGTTCGATCCCCGGGAGATGCTTTGGTAGTTAAGCGCGGAGGAAGGTAGTCTAGTACTGGTGTAACTCTCCAGGAACGATGGTTAGGAAACTACCCGCCTATATGACTGAAATACTGTTGGAAAAAAGCGTAAAATGAAACAAACAAACAAACTTGATAGTAAAATCTAAAATTCTATAATCCTTTTTTTAGATTATTACTGACATCATCAAATAATTATCATCATCGACAACAACACATTATCATCATCGAAATCAACAAATTATCATCATCGAAAACAACAATGATGAAATCATTCATTCATTCATTCATTCATTCATTCATTCATTCATACATACATACATACATACATACATACATACATACATACACACATACATAAACACGCACGCAAGCACGCAGGCATCATACATACATACATACATACATACATACATACATACATCAATTATTAAATTCATTCATTCAATAAATCAATCAATAAATCAATTATAACATTCATTCATTCATTCATTTCTTCTGCAGCAAAGTATGATATTGTAGAAAATAAATCAAATTTATTTGACATGGAAACTGTTAAAATTCTTAAAATAATAAGACAATTCATTATCTACTTTCAGTAATTTGGTTTTATAAATGATCAGTTTGAATAATTAATAAACAGGTGTTTCAAAACAATTTTTTTGTGTGTTTACTAAATGGGCCCTGTTTAAATAGAAAGTGTAAAGATCGCAAATCTAGACGAAAGATGAAAATATTGCATGTTCGTTAGTCGCTTACACCATGTTGTTATATTTTCATCCTCAAAGGATTGTTCAGCGTTCAGTGTTGGTGTCCCCCTCCATGTCCAGTCTGTTGCGTTCATTGAACGCCACCTTTCCTTGTTGATCTTGTTTATCATATTTTGAGCTTAAGCCAACGTCTTTCTTAAAAAAAGTGAAACTATTCAATTCAAAATCGTTCAACTAGGACATTTATGTTCTTACACGATGTGCTATGAAACGTCATTGTCATCATTTATATTTTTATGTCTTTAAAAATTATCATTCTGATTTATGTATTAACAATCGTAATATACTTATTGTTAGGTACTCAAATGTCACTTTGCTTGATGAAATAATTTAGCACTGTAAATATAAATTAGATTATTTAAGACGAGGACTTTGAAGAGAGTCGCAATCAGAGTATTAGCATTATTGTTGTAATGTCAGTCTTGATATAACTATAAATTTCAAAATTATAGATAATCGTTTCAAACAGTTTTCGTTGCGTAGAAATGTGAAAATAACACAAAGAGGTAATGAAACTTTGCAAGATCTTACCAACAAAATACGGCATTTCAACAGAAAAGCCGATACACAAAATGATTTTCTGGAACAAAAGCTTCTTTCATTATAATTATATAATTTATTAAAATTAATTATTAATTTATTGATGATAAAGATTTGATATACCTTTCTTTTTGTGTCGCCTGCTACAGAGTAATTGCGACATAGAGGGATCACTTGTCCGCCGTCTGTCTGTCCAGAAAAAGGCCAACCAGATATGGTGCTGATCATTCCTGTAAAGTTCAAACGAAATTGCACCATCAGCTTTTTTAGAAGAAGTTTTAATTATCATTATTTATATTCATTATCATCAATATGATGTTAGGATTCTTTTGTATAAGTTTCTAAATACAGTCATGTTGTGATATTAACGAAGGGAGAAAACTCATACTGATTCCTGATAAATTGTTTTAACGTTTTACCTACCTTAGACATTTTTTGATGTTTGATTAAATTATTTTATCTTTTCACAGTTTAGCAATACACTGCATTTAGTTGTCTTTTTTAATGAAAATTAAAAAAAATTTAAGAGCTTACTAGACAAATTGATCTATGTTACTAATAATGATCATGTTGTGTAAGTATGTACTAATTGATAAAAATATATACCTTTTTTGTGTCTCCTCAAAAACTACCGGTGCAATTTTTACTTTAAAAACTTTACAGGAGTTATCAGAACCATATCTGGTTGGCCTTTTCTAGTTCAATGATTTTGTCAGAGTTATGGCCCTTTTTTGTTTCTTAAGGTTATGTCCGCAATACTTCTCATATACTACTTACGCATTTTTGTGAAACTTTACACGATTGATCCGTACCTCAAGTACTTGCGCATACTTAATGGGTTCTGCAATTGAATGATTTTTAGCCGAGTTATAATTTTTTAAAAACGCGCTTTGGCCTGTTAATGATTTGCGTGTCTCCTGTATCTTAGTAGTTGCAACATACTACACAGTAGCCGCGACATACCGATATAGGGAACAATCTGGTCAAGCACACTTAAATTAAAACTGTAAATTGGCGACACATGTGATCACTGGTCGCTCTTGTTAAAAACAGAGACAATTAGAGTAACAAAATTATTTTATTATAACTAAAATTATAAAAAGATAAAATATCACCAGTAAGGAAGGAAGGTTTAGCAACCTAATCGACGTATATTTCCAGATGTCTTTTTTTTAAAGTGAACAGCAATTAATGTTTATAATTGACTATTATAATATCAAAGTATTAAAAAATGAAAAAATACACAATATCACAAGAGGAATTAATACAAATATATCAATGACGTAGAAAATGTGAGTGTAAGATATAAGTGTCTCATAGATGCCATGGTCTCTACATTTTGTACTAAGTCCAACAATTGGGTTTTGTTTGAACAAGGAGGTTTGTTCAGCTTATGAAACAACACGAAACGCTGCGACCTGAAATTCCTGTACTCATTGTTTGATCGAAAGAAAACTTGATTATACTGAAAAACACTGACTGGTCATCAGAAATTGTAAACGATGAATTCCCTCCGGTAGCAACTATGCTATTATGTATGTTTCATGTTGCATTATTATTCAGTACGATACCATTGACATGGACCCCTGGCCTATTTCCTTGCGAGAGTCTTCCCTTTCGTTTTTGTTTCAACCAGCCGACGCATACTTCAATAAGGAAAGCACAGAATCCTATAAAACCTCCGCCTGCAGCCACATAGAATGCACTTTGAACGTCAATTATAGAAATAGGTTTTGCTTCTGCAATTATTGTTCCTGCACAAATTTCCATAGACTTTGGCCACCACCTTCTTTTCCAAACTTGTAAAAGCCCAGATTCGTGAATCGAAAGAATTCTGTAAATGAACACAATCGTGCAATTGTCATACAAGAATGAAACGTTTACACACTTTTCCCATGATGTTACTATTATGACATTGTAAACTTTCGAACAATATACAAATGTATATCAATTAGTGTAACACTGTGAGAATAAAACCTTACATGCATGAATTACCCGACGTAAGGAAAAAGGTTTACGGACATCAAGTTTGATAAAAAATTGTTAATCACGTAGTTTTACAAAAATTTTGGTTTCAGAGTATTCAATTCAGAAAAGATTTAATACAAAAAAATGATCATCTATAATTCTAAAAGATGTATTGTCACCGACATTAATGATGCCATGACTATTTTACGTTGCAGATGTATTTAGCACGATGCCATTAAAATGATCGCCTAATCTGTATCATTGCAAAAACTCTACCTTTACTATAAGGTTAATTTCAGTTTTGTATATTAAATTAAATAAAACCTGAAATCAAAATTGTAAAAAGAATTAAATAGAATTTACTGTTTTGTAAATATTTGAACATGTGGTGAATTGTTCGTGAACCCAAACGCATATTTCAGGGGTAAAAACTTTTCTTTGATCATCATCAGCTCACAGTCTTTCGCCATCTCAACTTCCATGACAACAGTGTCCCCTGGGTATCAATAATCAAATAAACGTATACTTTTATGTTATCAAAACTTAACAAGTAGCTTTTTAAAAGAATAAAACAGTTTTCAATTGTAATCCCTTATTAAAAGATTGCGTTACAAGTTTAGTTACTTGTAACGGTATAATATAAACAAATACATCAGATTATTTTGTAAATCAGTATACTTGAAAATATACTTGTAAATAAATTTACTTTACTACTTCCAAGTATAATTTTGGATTTTGAAACCACATATAGAATAATACTCATAACTTTAATCAAAAGATAATTGAAAGATCATATTAATTTGAACCTTTCAAAAAATAGTTTAAACTATAAGAAAATTTAAACTACCTATCCAGCCATAGTTCCCCTTTTTTACTTTAGCCAGTTGAGTTTTAAAATCTTTTGCGAAGACAGAAGGGTCAGTCTCATTGAAATCCATTAGAGCATCACCAATACGTCTAAACTCTTTATTTTTTGATGTCTATGAAACAATAGATAAACTCATTAACTGATATATTACAGCCAGTGTCAACAAATAAGGGAAATCTGAAATATTGCAACTTCTCATCCTAAAAGTTGACTGTTATTTTATTTAAATAAATGCATCACGTGCCGCTTTTCTATAGTATAAAGTTTGACAATGAAAGTTGGATTTATATTACTCGTATAAACAAATATGCTGATGTTGCATTTTGAGTTATACGATATTCTGAAAATAAATATTTAATTCTACTCATTGCACAGCTCATGATAAAGACTAACTTGATAAGATAAAACGGTTCTATGAAATTATTTTGGAATTTAAGTTTGCTATATCCAATTCAGCGGTAATATTTACATTTGTATAAAACAACTTTCTATACTTATAACAAATGTAAATAGTTCTACCAATATGCTTGCATGTGCTCGAAATAAAATTAAGAACAGCACGAATGCACCTTTCTCATCAAGTTAAGTAGAAAACTCCCACACAATTTTTTATTAGTGTCTGTTTAAAATATAAAATTGAAATGACGATTAACATTTTTAAGGAAATATGCTTGCATGTTCTTGAAATAAAATTAAGAACAGCACGAATGTACCTTTCTCATCAAGTTAAGTTGAAAACTCCCACATAATTGTTTAGTAGTGTCTGTTTAAAATATAATATTGAAATGGCGAATTACATGTTTAAGAAAAGCAGCGTCCACCGTATCAGCTTCATAGTAAATAATTGACCAGACTTAAGTACAAACGACATAAAAACAATTCTTAATGAAAACTGCACATTATCGCAGCAATTAAAAGAGGCTACTTAAAAAGTTATATACTTTGAAAATATGTTCCCAGTTTGTTCCTTCTTGTAAACCCCATTTATAATCTCCTTTTAGATCAGCCATTTCATCTAAAGTTTCAAATGGTGGTTTATCCTTTGTAACAGTGAGGAAAGCAATTAGGTTTCCACAGTAAGTTCCAACAATTGGAATGTTCCTTACAATAACAAATTAGTTCCTTTTATCAGAACTTTTATAAAGAACCAAAACTTTTTATAAAGAAATGACTGTTAAGCATCATCTTCAATTTCTGATTATGATACAAGTATATTTCTATATTCAATTAATTGTCATCTCTATCACATTTGTTACATAAAGAAGATATTGACATAATTTAATTGTTTATTTTATATATGACACTAACATGTTGTACATACTGCATTTAAAAACACTAAGCCACATGGAATGAGAGTGCTAAAAGAAGTGTATGTTTAAACAAGATTTACATGGATACACATCAGTCTTCAACTTTGGATATATTTAACTGCCATTAACCATGACAAGTGTATATATACATCGTTTTGAAGTTATTCACACTGCCGAAAAATAGGCTTGATCATAAAGAGACTGATGTCAACTTTAAATGCATGTCAATAAAAACAGACGTAGGAAATACAGAATCAATCAATAGACTGTCCGTTTTTGGACATGTATTTTCCATTGAATTTTCGTTTATTGTGACTTAAATATTTGTTTCTTATATAAGTGTTTTTTTCTTATTTTAAACGAAGAAAGGCAGATCTGGACTAAAACAAACTGTTTCGTATATTAACTAAACATATTCGCTAGAAAAGTATTTGCTATAAGTGAAGTTAATTGTGTATAACTTGTTTACAATAATGAAGTGAAATATGCGTTCAGGAGAAACATCGTGAATTCCAACATTTACTAAAATTATGTCTAACAGAAAGCCGGAGGTTAAATTTAACATGGTAAATAAATTCACAAAAAATAAATGAGATAATGTTTCTTTTGACTTTAAAGGTAAACATGATCATCATTCATGGTATTCTACTCAGCAAAAATAGAAACCTGGCAGTGTATATTTTATTATTATTTTCAGGAAATCGATGACGGAAATGTAAAAAGATGCATGCACAACATTGATTGCATTTTGTTGTTTATTTATTATGTTTAAGTTTGTTAAATAACGCTGGTTCTAAGGAAAGGGTCAAATTCAATTTATCAATTTTGTGGCTAAAACGTTTTGACTACTTGCAAATAGGTTTTAATAATTTCATTAACAGTTTTAGAATGCATGCGATTTTTTCATTTTATTCAATATCAGCTGTGGTCACCTCTGGCTCTAAGTAATGCGTCAACGCGTCGACGCATAGAATCGACGAACGTTGAACAAGGCTATTTGGAAGATTGTTCCATTCCTCTATCAATGCATTTGTCAGTTGGAAGATATTCTGTGGGGCGTGATGTCGTCGGACATCTCTGCCAAGCATATCCCAGATATGCTCTATTGGATTCATATCCGGAGACATCGCTGGCCATTGCATGGTATTGACGTTGGCTGCGGCTTAGCGAGCGCGAGTTATTCACGTCGTGTGAGGACGGGCATTCTCTTGTTGAAAAACAACGGGACCGTTTCTTTGCATAAACGGAACAGCCTCGGCATTCAAAACTTCATTGATGTATCTCTGGGCGTTGAAGCCGGATCTTTTGTCCACCCATTATCCCGCCCCATACCATGACGCTTCCACTACCGAAACAATCATGC